>NC_057794.1:471887598-472187598 GCF_018294505.1 Triticum aestivum
GCCGTGGGATACTGAGCATTTCCCCCAATCGCCTTTTTCGGAGCCATGGGGGCGGGAGGAAGAACTGGGAACGCTAGTCATGCTGGAATGGTTTCTCCTAGCAAGCTCTAAGGATTTTCCGCTCGATGTGGAATGGGAACTAAGATCCAGTCCCTTTAAATAGACGCCCTTCTTACATGGCCAGGGTGTTATGAGCCAAAAAGCACTCTGACCTTTCGTGTTCGCTCGATATGTGGAAACCGAAGCGGTGGAGGTGCATAAGCCAATGGGTACGACATTAAATGGAAAGTCGAGTATGACTCTTTGGATCAGACACTTTGAAGTGTTCCGAAGAAAAAACCGCCTTGCAATGCTGAAGACTATCAGCGCGCCGGACACATCATCATTGAAGCCTGGTTTGGGGGCTACTGAGGGAGTCCTGGATTAAGGGATCCTCGAGCGTCCGGCCTGTGTGACATGGGCCGGACTATTGGGCCATGAAGATACAAGATAGAAGACTTCCTCCCGTGTCCGGATGGGACTCTTCTTTGCGTGGAAGGCAAGCTAGGCATCCAGATGTATTATTTCCTTTCGCTGTAACCGACTTTTTATAACCCTAGGTCCCTCCGGTGTCTATATAAATTGGAGGGTTTAGTCCATAGAAAACAATCACAATCATACATGCTAGACTTCTAGGGTTTAGCCACATTGATCTCGTGGTAGATCAACTCTTGTAATCCTCATACTCATCAAGATCAATCAAGCAGGACATAGGGTATTACCTCCATCAAGAGGGCCCGAACCTAGGTAAACATCGTGTCCGCTGTCTCCTGTTACCATTGACCCTAGACGCACAGTTCGGGGCCCCCTACCCAAGATCTGCCGATTTTGACACCGACACCTAGCCCAATGTTGCCTCATATGCGTCTGTGGCCCAAGCCCCGAGGCTCCTTTCGTTGTACTAAGACATTGGTGCTTTAGTACCCTAACTTGTGCACAGGCAGTAGTAGCCTTCCTGACGGCAGGGCTTGCCGGAGGACAACTCTAAACAAGAGTAAAGACTTGGCTTACAAAACCATGAAGAAGACCTCAAGGCAAGTCGTTGAGAAGTACTAAGTCAGTACTGAAGATCAAGGCCTTGGTTGCTGGTAAGCTACTTGGCGGCAAGTGAAGACCTGGCAAGCACCCACTACCGTGCCACAGCTCCACCTCAACGACTAGACGTCGCTTGGCAAACAGGTGTCAAGCAGCAGGTAGTTAATTAGGTGAGGTTTTTCTAGTCATGTCTCAGCTCACTGCCGAAGACATCAACTTTAATGACACCCGTCCTTGGAGCATGTCAAGATAATATGAGGTAGTTGGGCGAACGACACAGAAGGAGAGTGTCGGTGTCAAAACCGGTGGATCTCGGGTAGGGGGTCCCGAACTGTGCGTCTAAGGCGGATGGTAACAGGAGGCAGGGGACACGATGTTTTACCCAGGTTCGGGCCCTCTTGATGGAGGTAAAACCCTACGTCCTGCTTGATTTATTCTTGATGATATGAGTATTACAAGAGTTGACTACCACGAGATCTAAGAGGCTAAACCCTAGAAGCTAGACTATGGTATGATTGTATGTTGTCCTACGGACTAAAACCCTCCGGGTTATATAGACACCGGAGAGGGTTAGGGTTACACAAGGTCGGTTACAGAGGAGGAGATATCCATATCCGTACTGCCTAGCTTGCCTTCCACGCCAAGTAGAGTCCCATCCGGACACAAGACGAAGTCTTCAATCTTGTATCTTCATAGTCTAACAGTTCGGCCAAAGGATATAATCCGGCTGTCCGGAGACCCCCTAATCCAGGACTCCCTCAGTAGCCCCTGAACCAGGCTTCAATGACGATGAGTCCGGCGCGCAGTATTGTCTTTGGCATTGCAAGGCGGGTTCCTCCTCCGAATACACCACGGAAGAATTTTAATACAAGGATAGTGTCCGACCCTGCAAAATAAGTTCCACATATCACCGCAGAGAGAATAATATTTCCACAAATCTAATCTGCTGACTTGTTTCGGCAACATGACATTAAGCCAAGGCCCGGTGATTATTCGAACCGTTTTTCTTCAACTAGCTCCACACATAACGCGAGGCGGTTTCTTGACATGTCTTGTCAAAGCAGAGATCGTGTTCCCCTAATTATGGGATTCTCATCAACACGGTCGTGGGTAACCCAACCGTGTCTAGGACTCCTAGATTATACGCAAGTCCCAAATGGCTACGAAGAGGACGCTTGATATTCACCCTCTTTATAAAGGGACAAGGCTTTTACTTTTTTCCCTCCCGTGATCAATCGAATCCTTCCCCCGCCTCGAGTTCTAACACCCAAAGCCTAGGTCAGGTGCTTCGGACCTTCAATCATGTCCGAATCCAGCCTTCAAGGCCGGTGGATGCCCTCCTCCGTTATGGAAGAGGATATCAAGAAATTGAGGGAGGCCAGATACCTGACCGCTGAGGTTTCACATCGGCTGCCTGCCCGAGGGCAGGTCGTCCCTACTCCCGAACCCAACGAGAACGTTGTGTTCATCTCCCACTTCCTCTGAGGTCTAGGCCTCACTCTGGATCCCTTCGTTAGGGGTTTAATGTTCTATTACGGGCTAGATTTCCACGATCTAGCCCTGGACTCCTTTCTCCACATCTCGGCATTTATTGTCGTATGTGAGGCCTTCCTCCGCATTACCCCTCACTTCGGCCTGTGGCTCAAGACCTTTGACGTGAAGCCAAAGATGGTCGAGGGGCAGCATGTAGCGTGCGGGGGCGCATTAATAAGCAAGATCGCTGGAGCTCCATGGCCAAAGGGTTCCTTTCCAGAGGTGTCCGGATTATGGCAACGGGAGTGGTTTTACATCACATCCCGTAGAAGTGCCAAGTGGGTGGCTGCTGCTGCTTTCCGCTCGGGCCCTCCACCACAACTGATGTCATGGATCAGCAGAGGGCTGAGCTGGGGTCCGGCCAAGGACGTGCCTATACTGCAGAGCCGCATTCAAGATCTCTTCGAAGGAGATTTCAATCTGGTTACGGTGATGCAAGTTATGCTGGTTCGTCGAGTCCAGCCTTGCAAACGCCGGCCCCTCCGCATGTGGGAGTTCAACCCAGAAGGACCATGCACTATTCAGAATTTCCTCGGCCTGACGCATGAGGAGATGTATAAATCATTCTTCGGACCCCAAATAGAGTGTCCGGATACTACCGAGGACGTGGGCTTGAGCAGCAACCGCACCGCCGACCAAGTAAGTAATCCACTAGCCGAACACACCATCTTTCATTTATCATGACGTCATTCTGAGAAACCGCTCTTTGACCAGGACTGGCTAACAAAGGCGAAGATGATTCGGTGTTCGGCTCCCCTTCCTGAGGGTTTGGACAATCCGGTACTAGAAAAGATGCTCAAGCTAGCACCTTGCCTGGAGCCCTCAAAGGAAGACAAAGGGGGGGGAATAATGAGGGCGAAAGCGGGCCTCCACCGCTACCTATTCCGACCGAGGGAACGAGCGCCTCCGTGAGGGAGGATAACCAAGGGGAGGAATCTGACATTCTCTCACCCCGGGGAAGGAAGAGGACTACCTCTGAAGATCCGGAAACCAAGGTTTCCAAACGGGAGAAGAAATCTCCACCAGAGGGTCCTGCCTTGGAGGGTGCTCTTGCCGCACAAAGTCCATGCGGGGATCATCCCTCTAACGAGCTGTAAGTAATCAAAAAGTACTTTCATAGTGAAGATATACTACCTTACCTCTGAGGAAAATAACTGAAGCATTTATCTTACAGTTCGGATCTTAGCCCTTCTCAGCAGAGCCCGTCTTCGGGGGATCTTCTTACGGAGATGATGGAGAGCGAAACGCCTCCCCCGGACTCCTCCAATCAAGAAGCGGGCAACCTTGAAGTGTCGTCACGGAGGGCCTCTCCGGATCCGGTGAGGCCAGAAGATAATCCTATAGTCACCCAAAGTCCCCAGCGTCCGGCTCTCGAAGAGAGCAAACAAATGAGTCCGGCACCGTCTGGTATGTGGTCGGACGTACTAAGGGAGCTGTTGGAGCGAGCGGCCATCTTAGAAGAACACCGTACATTGATGGGTATGGTGATGGAAAGAATTTCATCCACCAAAAGCGGATTGCATGAAGCTTTTATGAGTCTACTAAGGGCTTTGAGGTACGTGAAATGATATACTTTTTGATAGTACCGCACATTTTGTAGGTGTGCCCTGTGTAGATAGTAGCCCCTGAGACTCTGGTTGTCGTCGAGAACGACGGTGAACAGAGGATCGTAGTCTCAGGTAATAACCAAACCGCCTTTATGTGCAGGTGGCTGGAGCTCCGGTGGCTAGCCGGACTAATGAGTGTGCCGAACTAAAGCGGCAACTGGATGCGGCAGATGCCGACATCGAGCTTGTTAATAAGCGGCTTTATGAGGCACAGGGTAAGTGATATTTTCTGGTGAATGTCACATAGTAAGAGCAGCATAACGCCAGTATCTTTAATATGTTGTGACTGCAGATGGAACTGCCACCGTGGAGACCCTTCGGGCGGAACTTGCCCGAGCCAAGGAACAAGCAATATTTAGTAATGCGGCCGCTTTAAAGGCGGCCGAAGAGTTAAGAGCCGAAAAGGCTTCACATTGCGAGAGCAAAGATAAAATGGCCAAGATGGTTGTAAAGTTAAAAGACACTACTGACCGCTGCCAGTTCCTTGAAGAAGAAAACCGAGCGAGGGCGACGGACCTTGAGAAGGCCGCAATGGCGACCAAGGACACCCGCTCTGCCATGAGAGCGAAGGAGGAACTGCGTGAAGCCAGGGATATTGCGGCTGGGAAGCCATTTATGCCGCGGAGGAAGTTTGGAGATCCGCGGTATGCCCCTCTGGATCGGCTGTGGAGTTCGACAGACGCATATATGGACTTGGCGGCGAGCGCTGTCGATGCGGCCAAATACTTTCGAGATCAAACAGATCGTGAAGTGGACAAGCTATTCTGGTCGCAATTTAACGTTCCAGAGCGTCTGCTTCCATTGACTGACCAGCTAGCTGAATGGGCTGAACTCAATAGGTTGTCCGGACTCGACATGAGGTCTGTCGTGGATCAGCTATTGCCGGAAAAGCCGAAGCCGAACAACTATTTTAGCTTAGTGCAGCAGTTCCTTGGTGAGGTGCTGCGCATCAATGTGATGAAGAGGTCGGCGTGTATAGAAGGCTCGCGGATGGCCCTTGCCCATGTCAAAACATAATGGGCGGAGATGGATGCTACCACTGTTGCGGCGCAGGGTTCGGCCATAGGCCGATTGGCTGCCGAGCACTATTTCGAAGAAGTTCTCGAGGGTGCTCGTTTGATAGAGGCCCAGTGCTCGAAGTATATTGTGTTTGAGTGACATGTATTCCCATTGTAAACACAATGTTTTTATGAAATTAACTAAGGCTGTATTTATACTTTTGCCTGAAAGTAATATTATGCCTCCTGTGCGGCCGTTTATGTATACATGTGTATAACCTGAAAGATTGCAGTCGTCGGCTTCAGCCCCCACGCATATAATGTGGGGGTGTTCATAGAAGACGTGTGTTCACACTTAATCCAATGTCTTGGTCCTAATAAGGAGGTGATAGCGCAGCGAACTAGGCAACCGGACTATAATGCTTTAACACTTTCACTTAGCCATAGGAGTTTGACAGTGGGGCTACTATATAGCCCCTGGTGGCTCTGCACTTATCCAGATTCGGGGTGCGTACATGCCTGGCCGGGAAACAGCCCTTTGTTAAGGTGGAGGAATTCTATCATTCCGATAGGTCATCGAGTGGTTGACCAGTCTCACGCTATATCATGACAGTCAGTTTTCGGCTTTCTCTACTGAGGTGCTCGTCCGGATGAACCGGGGCACAATCGTAGTAGTTCTCATGGTGCCGCGTTAGCCGATAGAGCGGAATGTAAGGCAGCAAAACACAGGAGCCGGGCAAACCCAACATTTGACCAAAGACATGATTCAGAGCTGATGCATATATGGCCAAACTCGCGACGCCGAACACTCCCTAAGGTATTCGGTCTTTATGGTACAAACCGGGCCTAATCGGTGCCCTTTGTAAGAAGCCCCTAGTGTCCAGGTACATGCATTATTCTGACGTGGCCACATGCCAAGACGTCAGCATCCTTCTCAATGGTACTAAGAATCCGAGGGATGTGTATCAACAAGAGACAGTAAGAAAGGTTTAAGCAGGGTCTTCATCTAAAAAGAATCGTTGGAATGGGTCCCTGCTGCACGTCTGCGCCTGTGTCTCCATTGTGCCGTATCCTGGACGGGTGTAGCACGATGGTCATCTGTAAAAGAGAGGAACTTAGGTGAAAAGTTGTCGTGCAAAAAGGTAGGTTTAAAGAAACCATGTACAATTCAAGATGAGTAAAAACCGCCACTTGTCTGCGCGTGTTGAGCCCCTTGTTTTTGTAATAGGGGTGTGGCCATCAAACCTGTATGAATTACATATAGCTGCGTCGGACTCATCTAACCGTGTCCGTAGTCTTGACGACCTATCGAATGCTTTATTTGGTGAGGCCGTTTTAGTGTGCGGCTGCCAAGGCAGCCGCACTCTCTTCAGTGCGCAAGGATCCCTCAATATTTCCACTTACTGTAATGATGCCACGTGGACCGGGCATCTTAAGCGTGAGGGAAGCGTAATGCGGTATTGCGTTGAAGCGAGCGAAAGCTGCGCGTCCGAGTAGTGCTTGATAGCCACTTTGGAACGGAGTAATGTGGAAAGTTAAATTTTCACTATAGAAGTTTTTGAGGAAGCCGAATATAACCTCCAGTAGCATGGAGCCTGTGCAATGAGCCCCTGGGCCTGGCGTTACTACTTTAAAGGTAGTGTTGCTGTGGCAAATTGTCGTTGGATCTATCGCCATTTTGCGGATTGTGTCCTGATATATCAGGTTTAGACTGCTGCCACCGTCCATCAGGACTCGTGGGAAGTAGTATCCGCCAATTATTGGGTCTAATACCAAGGCAGCCCATCCTGCACACCGGATACTTGCTGAGTAATCCCGATGGTTGAAAGTGATCGGTTGAGACGACCAGTGGTAGGACTCCACGGTGATAGGCCTTTGGGCATATTTCTCTGGGAGTGCCGCTTTGTTTCTCCCCTTTATAATGTGTAACACGTTTACTGTTTTGACTTCTGGTGGAATTTTTTTATGTTCCCCAGTGCTTTGCTTGCGAGGCTCATCCTCATCTTCGCTTGGTGTATCCTCCCCCTTGTGTACGGTGTTGAGCTTGTCGGACTGCTTGAAGACCCAACATTCTCTATGGGTATGATTTGCAAGTTTATCGGGGGTGCTATGGATCTGACATATTTGGTCCAGAATTTTGTTTAGGCTGGATAGTTCATCTCTGGCGCCTTTAGAGGGCGGCTTTTGCTGACCTGGCCGAGAGCTTCTGAATCCGGCATTTACCGCCATGCTCTTCGGGCTGTCTTCTTTATTCCAGCGCTTATTATTTTTGCTACATCGTGATTTCCCGTTTCCATCTCTAACTTCGGATGTACTTGGGTCGCTGGTGCTGCATCTAGCTAGCCAGCTGTCCTCACCCGCGCAAAAGCGGGTCATGAGGCTTGTTAATGCTGCCATTGTTCTTGGCTTTTCTTGGCCAAGGTGACTGGCAAGTCATTCGTCGTGGACGCTATGCTTAAAAGCTGCCAAGGCTTCGGCGTCCGGATAGTCGACTATTTAGTTCTTTTTAGTAAGAAACCTGTTCCAAAGCTTTCGGGCTGACTCTCCGGGCTGTTGAGTTATATGACTTAAATCATCCGCATCCGGAGGTCGGACATAAGTCCCTTGAAAATTTGCCCGAAAAGCGTCTTCGAGCTCTTCCCAGCTTCCAATGGAGCTTTCGGGGAGGCTTTTAAGCCAGTGTCGAGCTGGCCCTTTGAGTTTAAGGGGTAAATACTTAATGGCGTGGAGATCATTGCTTCGAGCCATATGGATATGGAGGATATAGTCCTCAGTCCAGACCCCAGGGTTTGTTGTTCCGTCGTATGCCTCTATATTTACGGGTTTGAATCCCTCTGGAAATTCATGATCCAGCACCTCATCGGTGAAACATAGGGGGTGTGCGGCACCCCTGTAACTGGGTGTACTGTGGTGTTCGGATGTTTGTTGTGTTACATCGTATGCTGGAGCGCGCTTGCGTGGTCCATAGATGGATCTGGTTGCGCCGTCCCTTTGATGCGAGCCCTCGCGTGGATCGCGTATTGGCTTATGTGCGGCGTTGTTTGCCGCTCTATGTTGGCCGTGAGGTCGTCTATCTGGCCAGGTGGCCATTTTAATTTTTGGTTGCGGGGGATCTAAGGCCTCCTCATCGAATTCGGGTAGCAACTTCCACTTCGGGTAGCTCTTGGTGGGGCGATTACCACCGTACTTTGCTGCTGTGTTGAGTACTTTGCTCCATCTGATTCCGAGTGTGTCTTGTGTAGCCTTGAGCCTTTGCTCCTGCTTTTTAGACTCCTCGCGGTGGGAACAAGCCTTTGAAGGGCATTCTGTTGCTCCGGGTGTCTGTCCGGTGTGATGTCGTCCAGACTATTATCTTTGATAGAGTCAGGTTGTTCGATTTGATTCTCCATGTTGCCATGGTCCGGCGATGGTTCACCCTGCTCTAACGTTGGGTCCATATGATCGTTGTTTCTGCCGAGGCAGGATTTGGAGCGGTGCTTGCGCCGCCGCTTTGACTGCTTCTCGAGGGGACAACCCTTCATTGTGTCCTTCCGTTCCTCGTCGTCATTTTCTTTTGGTGTGTCCACCATGTATGCGTCATTTGATGAAGTGGGCGTCCAGTGCCCTGTGGGCAGTGGTTCCTATTCGTCTCCTGCATCGTCGTCCATACCGTCGATGTCTTCGTAGTCGAAGTCGAGCATGTCGGTTAAGTCATCGATAGTGGCTACAAAGTGGGTGGTGGGTTGGCGACGAATTTCTTCATCATCCGCATCCCAATCCTGCCGGACATAGTTCGGCCCGGATCCTCCTAACAAGGAGAGAGACCTTAATGAGTTCAGTATATCGCCAAAGGGCGAGTGCTGAAAAATATCCGCGGAGGAAAACTCCATGATCGGCGCCCAACCGGATTCGATAGGAACAGGCGCACGCGGTTCGGAGTCTGTGGCCGGAGAAGAATCCGACAGTTTAGCAACACGGCTCTCGTGAAGGGTAAGGTCGATATTCGGCTCGATCACCATTGGGGATACGGCCTCTGTGGCGGGGTCTATCCACCCGTCCATGGGAGGCACAACTGGCTTCGAATTAAGGGTCGGAGCGGCTGCCGGTGCGATTTCTTGAACACTGTCCGATGGCAGAGCTAAATCGTACTCATCGTGACCACGTGGCGCACAAGGCAGGGGCTCGAATCCGTCGAGGATCAAGTCTCCGCGGATATCGGCCTTGTAGTTTAAGCTTCCAAATCTAACCTGACGGCCAGGGGCGTGACTTTCGATCTGCTCCAGATGGCCAAGCGAGTTGGCCCGCAGTGCGAAGCCCCCGAACACAAAGATCTGCCCGGGGAGAAGAGTCTCACCCTGGACTGCATCGCTATCGATGATCGTAGGAGCCATCAAGCCTAACGGCGACGACACAGAGGAACTCTCAATGAAAGCACCAATGTCGGTGTCAAAACCGGTGGATCTCGGGTAGGGGGTCCCGAACTATGCGTCTATGGCAGATGGTAACAGGAGGCAGGGGACACGATGTTTTACCCAGGTTCGGGCCCTCTTGATGGAGGTAAAACCCTACGTCCTGCTTGATTTATTCTTGTTGATATGAGTATTACAAGAGTTGATCTACCACGAGATCTAAGAGGCTAAACCCTAGAAGCTAGCCTATGGTATGATTGTATGTTGTCCTACAGACTAAAGCCCTCTGGTTTATATAGACACCGGAGAGGGTTAGGGTTACACAAGGTCGGTTACAAAGGAGGAGATATCCATATCCGTACTGCCTAGCTTGCCTTCCACGCCAAGTAGAGTCCCATCCGGACACGAGACGAAGTCTTCAATCTTGTATCTTCATAGTCTAACAGTCCGGCCAAAGGATATAGTCCGGCTGTCTGAAGACCCCCTAATCCAGGACTCCCTCAGAGAGGCTATCCTTGCCGGCAAACATCACCAACGCGACACCTCACAATGTATTTAATGTGTTTTTCCTAGCCTGTTAGAGTTAGGTATTTGGCACTGTAGCCACTATTTATAGTAGGTAATTACCATGTTGCCATTATGGTTACCCCTTCATCTATAAAAGGAGGCCCATGGCTACCTTTATAGTACTTGTGCTATGTCCTTGTCATCATGATGTGCATGCATCTATGAAGCAGATAGCGCACCGTCTATGGCTTCTATATATTTTGTTTGAACTAGAGTAGGACGAACAGTAGTATCCATTTGCTTTTCCTGTGGTGCCTGAAAGATAGAAGTGTACAGACAACACCAATGTAATGCAACTATAAGAGCATATCCAATAGATGATGCATATTTGGAGATTTAAAAGTGCTAGATGTATCATCTACATCACTAAAAAGTGCTTTTTACATCACCAATAAATACCCAACTCCAACAGCTGATGAATAATTGATGATGACAAACTAGTGCTCCAATAGATGATGTAAAACTAGTACTATATCATTTCAAACATAACTTTTTTGACCAGCTACTGTAGGGCAGCACCCCATAGTTTTGACTTTTATTATTTAAAAATAGGATACCTAGACTATTCACATGGACACTAAATTACATGAAAAGCTAGATTACATCACTCGCCTTAAGGTGGTAGGAAAGATACCCATCTAATTAGTTCATCTCTATATCTACTCTTTGAAGGAAATATGCCCTAAAGGCAATAATAAAGTTGTTATTTATATTTCCTTGTATCATGATAAATGTTTATTATTCATGCTAGAATTGTATTAACCGGAAACTTAGTACATGTGTGAATACATAGACAAACAGAGTGTCCCTAGTATGCCTCTACTTGACTAGCTCGTTAATCAAAGACGGTTAAGTTTCCTAGCCATAGACATGTGTTGTCACTTGATGAACGGGATCACATCATTAGAGAATGATGTGATGGACTAGACCCATCCGTTAGCTTAGCATTATGATCGTTTAGTTTATTGCTATTGCTTTCTTCATGACTTATACATGTTCCTATGACTATGAGGTTATGCAACTCCCGAATACCGGAGGAACACCTTGTGTGCTATCAAACATCACAACGTAACTGGGTGATTATAAAGATGCTCTACAGGTGTCTCCGATGGTGTTTGTTGAGTTGGCATAGATCGAGATTAGGATTTGTCACTCCGTGTATCGGAGAGGTATCTCTGGGCCCTCTCGGTAATGCACATCACTATGAGCCTTGCAAGCAATGTGGCTAATGAGTTAGTCACGAGATGATGCATTATGGAACGAGTAAAGAGACTTGCCAGTAACGAGATTGAACTAGGTATGATGATACCGACGATCGAATCTCGGGCAAGTAACATACCGATGACAAAGGGGACAACGTATGTTGATGTGCGGTTTGACCGATAAAGATCTTCGTAGAATGTGTACGAACCAATATGAGCATCCAGGTTCCTCTATTGGTTATTGACCAAAGATGTGTCTCGGTCATGTCTACATAGTTCCCGAACCCATAGGGTCCGCACTCTTAACATTCGATTATGATATGTATTATGAGTTATGTGATTTGATGTACCGAAGGTTTTTGGAGTCCCGGATGAGATCATGGACACGACGATGAATCTCGAAATGGTCGAGACATAAATATTGATATATTGGAAGGTTATATTCAGACACCGGAATGGTTCCGAAGTGTATCAGGTATTTTCCGGAATACCGGGAGGTTACCGGAACCCCCCAGGGGATTAATGGGCCACAATGGGCCTTAGTGGAGAAGAGAGAGGGCCGACCAGAGGTGGCGCCCCCTGTCGTGGTTCTAAGTCTGATAGTAGAATGGGGGGTAGGAGTGTAGAGGCAAGATCCTAGCTATGGAGGAGTTGTACACGCGAGTTTTACGAGTTCAGGCCCTTCTCGGAGGAAGTAACAGCCCTACGTCTCGGAGCCCGGAGGCGGTCGACTGGATTATATGCGTGTGAGTTACAGGGGGTGCCAACCCTTGTGCCTGTGGAGGGGGGTGGCTTATATAGAGTGCGCGAGGACCCCAGCCAGCCCATGACACAGAGGGTTTAAGGTACATTGGAGAGAGAACGTTACTGGAAACACCCACATTAAAGTGCTATGAATGCCAATTAAGCCTATGAGTAAATGCTCGACCGTTGCATATGCAGAGTGGCTTTAGCTCTTCTGCTTGTCGAGTGATTTCTGCGACGGTCGAGTGACATCGATTCTTCTGAGTGGAACATTTCCGGTCGAGTGAATGATGATACTCTTTGGATGATCCTGGCTTTAGGGTGCTGTCCTAGGGGAGGATGTCTAGGTCAGGTCTATGACCCTACCCTAGGTATGTAGCTTCATCATTAGCCCCCGAATGGTTCAGGGTTCGAGTGGAGAAGAATTTGATGATCCTTCCGATTCCGCTATTGTGCTTTGAGAGTGTCTCGTCCAGAGGTCGAATGAACCTTCATGATGGCTCGAATTGCTTGTTTAGTCGCCTTTATCCATTCTTGGTTTTGTCGAGTGAACTTTCGTTGTTAAGTTTCGAGTGTTGATATGGAAAAAATCTTCTGTCTAAAGGGTTGTTCCGCCGCCTGTGGATTTCGCGGGATTTGAATTTTGGGAAGCGCGCCGGGCGGGGGAGGCCGCATTAATCAGGACAGATTAGGCAGGCTGCCTTGATCTCTGCGCCACCTTTTTTGCCATGTATCGCATGCGCGACTGTTGCGGGATTTGATAAGATCGTCCAGGCCTACAAGTCAGTCACTCGGAAGCGACCTTATATAAGACACCGGACCGGGGCCTTTGAACAGTGCACCCCATTCTTCTTCCTCCTCCTCAGATTCCTCCGCCGTGCCTGTTGGGGAACGTAGTAATTTCAAAAAATTTCCTACCCACACGCAAGATCATGGTGATGCATAGCAACAAGAGGGGAGAGTGTTGTCTACGTACCCTCGTAGACCGAAGCGGAAGCGTTGACGCAACATAGAGGAAGTAGTCGTACGTCTTCCCGGTCCAACCGATCCAAGCACCGTTACTCCGGCACCTCCATGTTCTTGGCACACGTTCAGCTCGATGACGCTCCCCAGGCTCTGATCCATCAAAGCTTCGGGGAGGAGTTCCGTCAGCACGGCAGCGTGGTGACGATCTTGATGTTCAACCATCGCAGGGCTTCGCCTAAGCACCGCTACAATATGACCGAGGTGGAATATGGTGGAGGGGGGCACCGCACACGGCTAAGGAACGATCACGAAGATCAACTTGTGTATCTATGGGGTGCCCCCTGCCCCCGTATATAAAGGAGTGGAAGAGGGGAGGGCCGGCCCTCTCTATGGCGCGCCCTAGGGGAGTCGTACTCCCACCGGGAGTAGGATTCCCCTTTTCCTAGTCCAACTAGGAGTCCTTCCATGTAGAAGGACAAGGAAGGGGAAGAGGGAAGAGAAGGAAGGAGGGGGCGCAGCCCCTCCCCCTAGTTCAATTCGGACTAGGCATTGGGGGGGCGCGCGGCCTGCCTCTCCCTTTCCCCTAAAGCACAATAAGGCCCATATACTTCTTCCCCCGTATTCCCGTAACTCCCCGGTACTCTGAAAAATACCCGAACCACTCGGAACCTTTCCGATGTCCGAATATAGTCGTCCAATATATAGATCTTTACGTCTTGACCATTTCGAGACTCCTCGTCATGTCCCCGGTCTCATCCGGGACTCCGAACTCCTTCGATACATCAAAACTCATAAACTCATAATATAACTGTCATCGTAACGTTAAGTGTGCGGACCCTACGGTTCGAGAACAATGTAGACATGACCGAGACACATCTCCGGTCAATAACCAATAGAAGAACCTGGATGCTCATATTGGTTCCTACATATTCTACGAAGATCTTTATCGGTCAGACCGCATAACAACATACATTGTTCCCTTTGTCATCTGTATGTTACTTGCCCGAGATTTGATCGTCGGTATCTTAATACCTAGTTCAATCTCGTTACCGGCAACTCTCTTTACTCGTTCCGTAATACATCATCTCACAACTAACTCATTGGTTGCAATGCTTGCAAGGCTTATGTGATGTGCATTACCGAGAGGGCCCAGAGGTACCTCTCCGACAATCGGAGTGACAAATCCTAATCTCGAAATACGCCAACCCAACATGTACCTTTGGAGACACCTGTAGAGCACCTTTATAATCACCCAGTTACGTTGTGACGTTTGGTAGCACACAAAGTGTTCCTCCGGCAAACGGGAGTTGCATAATCTCATAGTCATAGGAACATGTATAAGTCATGAAGAAAGCAATAGCAACATATTAAACGATCGGGTGCTAAGCTAATGGAATGGGTCATGTCAATCACATCATTCTCCTAATGATGTGATCACATTAATCAAACGACAACACATGTCTATGGTTAGGAAACATAACCATCTTCGATTAACGAGCTAGTCAAGTAGAGGCATACTAGTGACGTTTCGTCTGTCTATGTATTCACACAAGTATCATGTTTCCGGATAATACAATTCTAGCATGAATAATAAACATTTATCATGATATAAGGAAATAAAATAATAACTTTATTATTGCCTCTAGGGCATATTTCCTTCAGTCTCGCACTTGCACTAGAGTCAATAATCTAGTTCACATCGCCATGTGATCTAACATCAATAGTGCACATCTTTATGTGGTTAACACCCATAGTTCACATCGATATGTGACCAACACCCAAAGGGTTTACTAGAGTCAGTAATCTAGTTCACATTGCTATGTGATTAACACCGAAAGAGTACTAAGGTGTGATCATGTTTTGCCTGTGAGAGAAGTTTAGTCAACGGGTCTACCATATTCAGATCCGTAAGTATTTTGCAATTTTCTATGTCTACAATGCTCTGTACGGAGCTACTTTAGCTAATTGTTCCCACTTTCAATATATATCCAGATGAAGACTAAGAGTCATCCGGATCAGTGCCAAAACTTGTATCGACGTAACCTTTTACGACGAACCTTTTGTCACCTCCATAATCGAGAAACATATCCTTATTCCACTAGACCGCTGTCCAGTGATATACTCCTAGATCACTACTGTACTCCCTTGCCAAAATTAGTGTAGGGTATACAATAGGTCTGGTACACAGCATGGCATACTTTATAGAACCTATGGCCAAGGCATAGGGAATGACTTTCATTCTCATTCTATTTTCTGCCATGGTCGGGCTTTGAGTCTTACTCAACTTCACACCTTGTAACACAGGCAAGAATTCTTTCTTTGACTGTTCCATTTTGAACTACTTCAAAATCTTGTCAAGGTATGTACTCATTGAAAAAACTTATCAAGCGTCTTGATCTATCTCTATAGATCTTGATGCTCAATATGTAAGCAGCTTCACCGAGGTTTTCTTTGAAAAAAATCCTTTCAAACACTCCTTTATGCTTTGACGAATAATTCTACATTATTTCCGATCAACAATATGTCATACACATATACTTATTAGAAATGCTGTAGTGCTCCCACTCACTTTCTTCTAAATACAGGCTTCACCGCAAGTCTGTATAAAACTATATGTTTTGATTAACTTATCAAAGCGTGTATTCCAACTCCGAGATGCTTGCCCCAGTCCATAGATGGATCGCTGGAGCTTGCATATTTTGTTAGCACCTTTAGGATTGACAAAACCTTCTGGTTGTATCATATACAACTCTTCTTTAAATCCATTAAGGAATGTAGTTTTGTTTATCCATTTGCCAGATTTCATAAAATTGCGGCAATTGCTAACATGATTTGGACAGACTTAAGCATCGCTACGAGTGAGAATATTTCATCGTAGTCAACAGCTTGAACTTTGTCAAAAACATTTTTCGACAAGTCTAGCTTTGTAGATAGTAACACTACTATCAGCGTCCGTCTTCCTCTTGAAGATCCATTTATTTTCTATGGCTTGCCGATCATCGGGCAAATCCATCAAAGTCCATACCTTGTTCTCATACATGGATCATATCTCAGATTTCATGGCCTCAAACCATTTCGCGGAATCTGGGCTCATCATCATTTACTCATAGTTCGCAAGTTCGTCATGGTCTAGTAACATGACTTCCAGAACAGGATTACCGTACCACTCTGGTGCGGATCTCACTCTGGTTAACCTACGAGTTTCGATAGTACCTTGATCTGAAATTACATGATCATTATCATTAGCTTCGTCACTAATTGGTGTAGTAGTCACATGAACAGATTTCTGTGATGAACTACTTTCCAATAAGGGAGAAGGTACAATTACCTTATCAAGTTCTACTTTCCTCCCACTCACTTCTTTCGAGAGAAACTCCTTCTCTAGAAAGGATCCATTCTCAGCAACGAACATCTTGCCTTCGGATCTGTGATAGAAGGTGTACCCAACATTTTTCTTTTGGGTATCCTATGAAGACGCACTTCTCCGATTTGGGTTTGAGCTTATCAGGTTGAAACTTTTTCACATAAGCATTGCAACCTCAAACTTTAAGAAACGACAGCTTAGGTTTCTTGCCAAACCATAGTTCATACGGTGTCGTCTCAACGGATTTAGATGGTGCCCTATTTAATGTGAATGCGGCTGTCTCTAATGCATAACCCCAAAACGATAGTAGCAGATCCGTAAGAGACATCATAGATCGCACCATATCTAATAAAGTATGGTTATGACGTTCGGACACACCATTACACTGTGGTGTTCCAGGTGGCATGAATTTGTGAAACTATTCCACATTGTCTTAATTGAAGACCAAACTCGTAACTCAAATATTCATCTCCGCGATCAGATCGTGGAAACCTTATCTTCTTGTCACGATGATTTTCCACTTCACTCTGAAATTCTTTGAACTGTTCAAATGTTTTAGACTTATGTTTCATCAAGTAGATATACTCATATCTGCTCAAATCATCTGTGAAGATCAGAAAATAATGATACCTACCATGAGCCTCAATATTCATCGTGTTGGGGAACGTAGTAATTTCAAAAAAATTCCTACGCACACTCAAGATCATGGTGATGCATAGCAACGAGAGGGGAGAGTGTGATCTACGTACCCTTGTAGACCGACAGCGGAAGCGTTAGCACAACGTGGTTGATGTAGTCGTATGTCTTCACGGCCCGACCGATCAAGCACCGAAACTACGGCACCTCCGAGTTCTAGCACACGTTCAGCTCGATGACGATCCCCGGACTCCGATCCAGCAAAGTGTCGGGGAAGAGTTCCGTCAGCACGACGGTGTAGTGACGATCTTGATGTTCTACTGTCGCAGGGCTTCGCCTAAGCACCACTACAATATTATCGAGGACTATGGTGGAACGGGGCAGCGCACACGGCTAAGAATATGATCACGTGGATCAACTCGTGTGTCTAGGGGTGCCCCCTGCCCCCGTATATAAAGGAGCAGGGGGAGGTGCGGCCGGCCAGGAGGAGGGCGCGCCAGGAGGAGTCCTACTCCCACCGGGAGTAGGATTCCCCCCCTTTCCTAGTTGGAATAGGATTCGGGAGGGGGAAAGAGGAGAGAGAGAAGGAAGGGGGGCGCCGCCCCCCTCTCCTTGTCCTATTCGGACTAGGGGGGAGGGGCGCGCGGCCCAGCCCTGGCCACCTCTCCTCTCTTCCACTAAAGCCCACTAAGGCCCATATACCTCCCGGGGGGTTCCAGTAACCTCCCGGTACTCCGGTAAAATCCCGATTTCACCCGGAACACTTCCTATATCCAAATATAGGCTTCCAATATATCAATCTTTATGTCTCGATCATTTCGAGACTCCTCGTCATGTCCGTGATCACATACGAGACTCCGAACAAACTTCGGTACATCAAAATGCATAAACTCATAATATAACTGCCATCAAAACCTTAAGCATGCGGACTCTACGGGTTCGAGAACAATGTAGACATGACCGAGACACGTCTCCGGTCAATAACCAATAGCGGAACCTGGATGCTCATATTGGCTCCCACATATTCTACGAAGATCTTTATCGGTCAGACCGCCTAACAACATATGTTGTTCCCTTTGTCATCGGTATGTTACTTGCCCGAGATTCGATCGTCGGTATCTCAATACCTAGTTCAATCTCGTTACCGGCAAGTCTCTTTACTCGTTTCATAATACATCATCTTGCAACTAACTCATTAGTTGTAATGCTTGCAAGGCTTATGTGATGTGCATTACCGAGAGGGCCCAGAGATACCTCTCCGACAATCGGAGTGACAAATCCTAATCTCGAAATACGCCAACCCAACATGTACCTTTGGAGACACCTGTAGAGCTCCTTTATAATCACCCAGTTACGTTGTGACGTTTGGTAGCACACAAAGTGTTCCTCCGGCAAACGGGAGTTGCATAATCTCATAGTCATAGGAACATGTATAAGTCATGAAGAAAGCAATAGCAACATACTAAACGATCGGGTGCTAAGCTAATGGAATGGGTCATGTCAATCACATCATTCTCCTAATGATGTGATCCCATTAATCAAATAACAACACATTGTCTATGGTTAGGAAACATAACCATCTTCGATTAACGAGCTAGTCAAGTAGAGGCATACTAGTGACGTTTGTTTGTCTATGTATTCACACAAGTATTATGTTTCCGGTTAATACAATTCTAGCATGAATAATAAACATTTATCATGATATAAGGAAATAAATAATAACTTTATTATTGCCTCTAGGGCATATTTCCTTCAGTCTCCCACTTGCACTAGAGTCAATAATCTAGTTCACATCGCCATGTGATCTAACATCAATAGTTCACATCTTTATGTGGTTAACACCCATAGTTCACATCGATATGTGACCAACACCCAAAGGGTTTACTAGAGTCAGTAATCTAGTTCACATTGCTATGTGATTAACACCCAAAGAGTACTAAGGTGTGATCATGTTTTGCCTGTGAGAGAAGTTTAGTCAACGGGTCTGCCATATTCAGATCCGTAAGTATTTTGCAATTTTCTATGTCTACAATGCTATGTACGGAGCTACTTTAGCTAATTGCTCCCACTTTCAATATGTATCCAGATGAAGACTAAGAGTCATCCGGATCAGTGCCAAAACTTGTATCGACGTAACCCTTTTACGACGAACCTTTTGTCACCTCCATAATCGAGAAACATATCCTTATTCCACTAAGGATAATTTTGACCGCTGTCCAGTGATATACTCCTAGATCACCATTGTACTCCCTTGCCAAAATTAGTGTAGGGTATACAATAGGTCTGGTACACAGCATGGCATACTTTATAGAACCTATGGCCAAGGCATAGGGAATGACTTTCATTCTCATTCTATTTTCTGCCGTGGTCGGGCTTTGAGTCTTACTCAACTTCACACCTTGTAACACAGGCAAGAATTCTTTCTTTGACTGTTCCATTTTGAACTACTTCAAAATCTTGTCAAGGTATGTACTCATTGAAAAAACTTATCAAGCGTCTTGATCTGTCTCTATAGATCTTGATGCTCAATATGTAAGTAGCTTCACCGAGGTTTTCTTTGAAAAAAATCCTTTCAAACACTCCTTTATGCTTTGACGAATAATTCTACATTATTTCCGATCAACAATATGTCATACACATATACTTATCAGAAATGCTGTAGTGCTCCCACTCACTTTCTTCTAAATACAGGCTTCACCGCAAGTCTGTATAAAACTATATGCTTTGATCAACTTATCAAAGCGTATATTCCAACTCCGAGATGCTTGCCCCAGTCCATAGATGGATCGCTGGAGCTTGCATATTTTGTTAGCACCTTTAGGATTGACAAAACCTTCTGGTTGTATCATATACAACTCTTCTTTAAATCCATTAAGGAATGTAGTTTTGTTTATCCATTTGCTAGATTTCATAAAATTGCGGCAATTGCTAATATGATTTGGACAGACTTAAGCATCGCTACGAGTGAGAATATTTCATCGTAGTCAACACCTTGAACTTTGTCAAAAACATTTTTCGACATGTCTAGCTTTGTAGATAGTAACACTACTATCAGCGTCCGTCTTCCTCTTGAAGATCCATTTATTTTCTATGGCTTGCTGATCATCGGGCAAATCCATCAAAGTCCATACTTTGTTCTCATACATGGATCATATCTCAGATTTCATGGCCTCAAACCATTTCGCGGAATCTGGGCTCATCATCATTTACTCATAGTTCGCAAGTTCATCATGGTCTAGTAACATGACTTCCAGAACAGGATTACCGTACCACTCTGGTGCGGATCTCACTCTGGTTAACCTACGAGATTCGGTAGTAACTTGATCTGAAGTTACATGATCATTATCATTAGCTTCGTCACTAATTGGTGTAGTAGTCACAGGAACAGATTTCTGTGATGTACTACTTTCCAATAAGGGAGAAGGTACAATTACCTTATCAAGTTCTACTTTCCTCCCACTCACTTCTTTCGAGAGAAACTTCTTCTCTAGAAAGGATCCATTCTCAGCAACGGGCATCTTGCCTTCGGATCTGTGATAGAAGGTGTACCCAACATTTTTCTTTTGGGTATCCTATGAAGACGCACTTCTCCGATTTGGGTTTGAGCTTATCAGGTTGAAACTTTTTCACATAAGCATTGCAACCTCAAACTTTAAGAAACGACAGCTTAGGTTTCTTGTCAAACCATAGTTCATACGGTGTCGTCTCAACGGATTTAGACGGTGCCCTATTTAACGTGAATGCAACTGTCTCTAATGCATAATCCCAAAACGATAGTAGTAGATTGGTAAGAGACATCATAGTTCGCACCATATCTAATAAAGTACGATTATGACGTTCAGACACACCATTATGCTGTGGTGTTCTAGGTGGCGTGAGTAGTGAAACTATTTCACATTGTTTTTAACTGAAGGCCAAACTCATAACTCAAATACTCTTCTCTACGATCAGATCGTAGAAACTTTATTTTCTTGTTACGATGATTTTTCACTTCACTCTGAAATTCTTTGAACTTTTCAAAAGTTTCAGACTTATGTTTCATCAAGTAGATATACTCATATCTGCTCAAATCATCTGTGAAGATCAGAAAATAATGATACCTGTCGCGAGACTCAATATTCATCGGACCACATACATCAGTATGTATGATTTCCAACAAATCTGTTGCTCGCTCCATTGTTCCGGAGAATGGAGTCTTTAGTCATCTTGCCCATAAGGCATGGTTCGCAAGCACCAAGTGATTCATAATCAAATGATTCCAAAATCCCATCAGCATGGAGTTTCTTCATGCGCTTTACACCAATATGACCTAAACGGCAGTGCCACAAATAAGTTGCACTATCATTATTAACTTTGCATCTTTTGGTTTCAATATTATGATTATGTGTATCACTACGATCAAGATCCAACGAACTATTTTCATTGGGTGTGAACCATATAAGGTTTTATTCATGTAAACAGAACAACAATTTATTCTCTTACTTAAATGAAAAACCGTATTACAATAAACATGATCAAATCATATTCATGCTCAACGCAAACACCAAATAACACTTATTTAGGTTCAACACTAATCCTGAAATTATAGGGAGTATGCGATGATGATCATATCAATCTTGGAACCACTTCCAACACACATCGTCACTTCACCCTTAACTAGTCTCTCTTTATTCTGCAACTCTCATTTCGAGTTACTAATCTTAGCAACTGAACTAGTATCAAATACTGAGGGGTTGCTATAAACACTAGTAAAGTACACATCAATAACATGTATATCAAATATACTTATGTTCACTTTGCCATCCTTCTTGTCCGCCAATCACTTGGGGTAGTTCTGCTTCCAGTGACCAGTCCCTTTGCAGTAGAAGCACTTAGTCTCAGGCTTAGGACCAGACTTGGGCTTCTTCACTTGAGCAGCAACTTGCTTGCTGTTTTTCTTGAAGTTCCCCTTTTTTCCTTTGCCCTTTTCTTGAAACTAGTGATCTGGTCAACCATCAACACTTGATGCTCTTTCTTGATTTCTACCTTCATCGATTTCATCATCATGAAAAGCTCGGGAGTCGTCTTCGTTATCCCTTGCATACTATAGTTCATCACGAAGTTCTACTAACTTGGTGATGGTGACTAGAGAATTCTGTCAATCACTATCTTATTTGGAAGATTAACTCCCACTTGATTCAAGCGATTGTAGTACCCAGACAATCTGAGCACATGCTCACTAGTTGAGCGATTCTCCTCCATCTTTTGGCTATAGAACTTGTTGGAAACTTCATATCTCTCAACTCGGGTATTTGCTTGAAATATTAACTTCAACTCCTGGAACATCTCATATGGTCCATGACGTTCAAAACGTCTTTGAAGTCCCGATTCTAAGCCGTTAAGCATGGTGCACTAAACTATCAAGTAGCCATCATATTGAGCCAGCCAAACATTCATAACGTCTGCATCTGCTCCTGCAATAGGTGTGTCACCTAGCGGTGCATCAAGGACATAATTCTTCTATGCAGCAATGAGGATAAACCTCACATCACGATCCAATCCACATCATTGCTACTAACATCTTTCAACACAATTTTCTCTAGGAACATATCAAAATAAACACAGGGAAGCAACAACGCGAGCTATTGATCTTCAACATGATTTGCAAAATACTACTAGGACTAAGTTCATGATAAATTTAAAGTTCAATTAATCATATTACTTAAGAACTCTCACTTAGAAAGACATCCCTCTAATCTTCTAAGTGATCACGTGATCCAAATCAACTAAACCATGTCCGATCATCACGTGAGATGGAGTAGTTTCAATGGTGAACATCACTATGTTGATCATATCTACTATATGATTCAGCTCGACCTTTCGGTCTCCGTGTTCCGAGGCCATATCTGTATATGCTTGGCTCGTCAAGTATAACCTGAGTATTCCGCGTGTGCAACTGTTTTGCACCCGTTGTATTTGAACGTAGAGCCTATCACACCCGATCATCACGTGGTGTCTCAGCACGAAGAACTTTCGCAATGGTGCATACTCAGGGAGAACACTTCTTGATAATTAGTGAGAGATCATCTTATAATGCTACCATCAATCAAAGCAAGGTAAGATGCATAAAAGATAAACATCACATGCAATCAATATAAGTGATATGATATGGCCATCATCTTCTTGTACTTGTGATCTCCATCTCCGAAGTACCGTCATGATCACCATCGTCACCGGCGCGACACCTTGATCATCATCATAGCATCGTTGTCGTCTCGCCAATTTTATGCTTCCACGACTATCGCTACCGTTTAGTGATAAAGTAAAGCATTACAGCGTAGTTGCATTGCATACAATAAAGCGACAACCATATGGCTCCTGCCAGTTGCCGATAACTTGGTTACAAAACATGATCATCTGATATAATAAAATTTAGCATCATGTCTTGACCATATCACATCACAACATGCCCTGCAAAAACAAGTTAGACGTCCTCTACTTTGTTGTTGCAAGTTTTACGTGGCTGCTACGGGCTTAAGCAAGAACCAATCTTACCTACGCATCAAAACCACAACGATATTTTGTCAAGTTGGTGCTGTTTTAACCTTCGCAAGGACCGGGCGTAGCCACACTAGGTTCAACTAAAGTTGGAGAAACTATCACCCGCTAGCCACCTTTGTGCAAAGCACGTCGGGAGAACCGGTCTCGCGTAAGCGTACGCGTAATGTCGGTCCGGGCCGCATCGTCCAACAATACCGCCGAACCAAATTATGACATGCTGGTAAGCAGTATGACTTATATCGCCCACAACTCACTTGTGTTCTACTCGTGCATATAACATCAACACATAAAACCTAGGCTCTGATACCACTGTTGGGGAACGTAGTAATTTCAAAAAAATTCCTATGCACACTCAAGATCATGGTGATGCATAGCAACGAGAGGGGAGAGTGTGATCTACATACCCTTGTAAACCGACAGCGGAAGCGTTAGCACAACACAGTCGATGTAGTCGTACGTCTTCACGGCCCGACCGATCAAGCACCGAAACTACGACACCTCCGAGTTCTAGCACACGTTCAGCTCGATGACGATCCCCGGACTCCGATCCAGCAAAGTGTCAGGGAAGAGTTCCGTCAGCACGACGGCGTGGTGACGATCTTGATGTTCTACTGTCGCAGGGCTTCCCCTTAGCACCACTACAATATTATCGAGGACTATGGTGGAAGGGGGCACCGCACACGGCTAAGAATATGATCACGTGGATCAACTTGTGTGTCTAGGGGTGCCCCCTTCCCCCGTATATAATGGAGCAGGGGGAGGTGCGGCCGGCCAGGAGGAGGGCGCGCCAGGAGGAGTCCTACTCCCACCAGGAGTAGGATTCCCCCTTTCCTAGTTGGAATAGGATTCGGGAAGGGGAAAGAAGAGAGAGAAGGAAGGGGGGGGGCGCCGCCCCCCTCTCCTTGTCCTATTCGGACTAGGGGGGGAGGGGCGCATGGCCCAGCCCTGGGCACCTCTCCTCTCTTCCACTAAAGCCCACTAAGGCCCATATACCTCCCGGGGGGTTCCGGTACTCCGGTAAAATCCGGATTTCACCCGGAACACTTCCGATATCCAAATATAGGCTTCCAATATATCAATCTTTATGTCTCGATCATTTCGAGACTCCTCGTCATGTCTGTGATCACATCCGGGACTCCGAACAAACTTCGGTACATCAAAATGCATAAAATCATAATATAACTATCATCAAAACCTTAAGCGTGCGGACCCTACGGGTTCGAGAACAATGTAGACATGACCGAGACACGTCTCCGGTCAATAACCAATAGCGGAACCTGGATGCTCATATTGGCTCCAACATATTCTAGGAAGATCTTTATCGGTCAGACCGCATAACAACATACGTTGTTCCCTTTGTCATCGGTATGTTACTTGCCCGAGATTCGATCGTCGGTATCTCAATACCTAGTTCAATCTCGTTACCGGAAAGTCTCTTTACTCATTTCATAATACATCATCTTGTAACTAACTCATTAGTTGTAATGCTTGCAAGGCTGATGTGATGTGCATTACCGAGAGGGCCCAGAGATACCTCTCCGACAATCGGAGTGACAAATCCTAATCTCGAAATACGCCAACCCAACATGTACCGTTGGAGACACCTGTAGAGCTCCTTTATAATCACCCAGTTACGTTGTGACGTTTGGTAGCACACAAAGTGTTCCTCCGGCAAACGTGAGTTGCATAATCTCATAGTCATAGGAACATGTATAAGTCATGAAGAAAGCAATAGCAACATACTAAACGATCGGGTGCTAAGCTAATGGAATGGGTCATGTAAATCACATCATTCTCCTAATGATGTGATCCCATTAATCAAATGACAACACATGTCTATGGTTAGGAAACATAACCATCTTCGATTAACGAGCTAGTCAAGTAGAGGCATACTAGTGACGTTTGGTTTGTCTATGTATTCACACAAGTATTATGTTTCCGGATAATACAATTCTAGCATGAATAATAAACATTTATCATGATATAAGGAAATAAAATAATAACATTATTATTGCCTCTAGGGCATATTTCCTTCACATCGGACCACATACATCAGTATGTATGATTTCCAACAAATCTGTTGCTCGATCCATTGTACTGGAGGATGGAGTCTTAGTCATCTTGCCCATGAGGCATGGTTCGCAAGCATCAGCTGATTCATAATCAAGTGATTCCAAAAGCCCATCAGTATGGATTTTCTTCATGTGCTTTACACCAATATGACCTAAACGGCAGTGCCACAAATAAATTGCACCATCATTATTAACTTTGCATCTTTTGGTTTCAATATTATGAATATGTGTATTACTATGATCGAGATCCAACGAACCATTTTCATTGGGTGTGTAACCATATAAGGTTTTATTCATGTAAACAGAACAACAATTTATTCTCTTACTTAAATGAATAACTATATTGCAATGAACATGATCAAATCATATTCATGCTCAACGCAAACACCAAATAATACTTATTTAGGTTCAACACTAATCCCAAAAGTATAGGGAGTGTGCGATGATGATCATATAAATCTTGGAACCACTTCCAACACACATCGTCACTTCACCCTTAACTAGTCTCTGTTTATTCTGCAACTCCCGTTTCGAGTTACTAATCTTAGCAACTGAACTAGTATCAAATACTGAGGGGTTGCTATAAACACTAGTAAAGTACACATCAATAACATGTATATCAAATATACTTATGTTCACTTTGCCATCCTTCTTATCTGCCAATCACTTGGGATAGTTCCGCTTCCAGTGACCAGTCCCTTTGCAGTAGAAGCACTCAGTTTCAGGCTTAGGTCTAGACTTGGGTTTTTCACTTGAGCAACAACTTGCTTGCCATTCTTCTTGAAGTTCCCCTTTCTTCCCTTTGCCCTTTTCTTGAAACTAGTGATCTTGTCAACCATCAACACTTGATGTTTTTCTCGATTTCTACCTTCATCAATTTTAGCATTATGAAGAGCTTGGGAATCATTTCCATTATCCCTTGCATATCATAGTTCATCACGAAGTTCTACTAACTTGGTGATGGTGACTAGAGAATTCTGTCAATCACTATTTTATCTGGAAGATTAACTCCCACTTGATTCAAGCAATTGTAGTACCCAGACAATCTGAGCACATGCTCACTAGTTGAGCGATTCTCCTCCATATTTTAGCTATAGAACTTGTTTGAGACTTCATATCTCTCAACTCGGGTATTTGCTTGAAATATTTACTTCAACTCCTGGAACATCTCATATGGTCCATGACGTTCAAAACGTCTTTGAAGTCCCGATTCTAAGCCTTTAAGCATGTTGCACTAAACTATCAAGTAGTCATCATATTGAGCTAGCCAAACGTTCATTACGTCTACATCTGCTCCTGCAATAGGTCTGTCACCTAGCGGTGCATCAAGGACATAATTCTTCTCTGCAGCAATGAGGATAAACCTCAGATCACAGATCCAATCCGCATCATTGCCACTAACATCTTTCAACACAATTTTCTCTAGGAACATATCAAAATAAACATATGAAAGCAACAACGCGAGCTATTGATCTACAACATAGATATGCTAATACTACCAGGACTAAGTTCATGATAAATTAAAGTTCAATTAATCATATTACTTAAGAACTCCCACTTAGATAGACATCCCTCTAATCATCTAAGTCATCACGTGATCCAAATCAACTAAACCATAACCGATCATCACGTGAAATGGAGTAGTTTTCAATGGTGAACATTGCTATGTTGATCATATCTACTATATGATTCACGCTCGACCTTTCGGTCTCAATGTTCCGAGGCCATATCTGCATATTCTAGGCTCGTCAAGCTTAACCTGAGTATTCTGCGTGTGCAAAACTAGCTTGCACCCGTTGTAGATGGACGTAGAGCTTATCACACCCGATCATCACGTGGTGTCTGGGCACCACGAACTTTGGCAACGGTGCATACTCAAGGAGAACACTTTTTATCTTGAAATTTAGTGAGAGATCATCTTATAATGCTACCGTCAATCAAAGCAAGATAATATGCATAAAAGATAAACATCACATGCAATCAATATAAGTGATATGATATGGCCATCATCATCTTGTGCTTGTGATCTCCATCTCTGAAGCACCGTCATGATCACTATCATCACCGGCGCGACACCTTGATCTCCATCATAGCATCGTTGTCGTCTTGCCAATCTTATGCTTCTACGACTATCGCTACCGCTTAGTGATAAAGTAAAGCATTACAGGGCGATTGCATTGCATACAATAAAGCGACAACCATATGGCTCCTGCCAGTTGCCAATAACTTGGTTACAAAACATGATCATTTCATACAATAAAATTTAGCATCATGCCTTGACCATATCACATCACAACATGCCCTGCAAAAACAAGTTAGACGTCCTCTACTTTGTTTGTTGCAAGTTTTACGTGGCTGCTACGGGCTTAAGCAAGAACCAATCTTACCTACGCATCAAAACCACAACGATAGTTTGTCAAGTTGGTGCTGTTTTAACCTTCGCGAGGACCGGGCGTAGCCATACTCGGTTCAACTAAAGTTGGAGAAACTGACACCCGCCAGCCACCTGTGTGCAAAGCACGGTGGTAGAACCAGTCTCGCATAAGCGTACGCGTAATGTCGGTCCGGGCCGCTTCATCCAACAATACCGCCGAACCAAAGTATGACATGCTGGTAAGCAGTATGACTTATATCGCTCACAACTCACTTGTGTTCTACTCGTGCATATAACATCAAACCATAAAACCTGGCTCTGATACCACTGTTGGGGAACGTAGTAATTTCAAAAAAATTCCTACGCACACGCAAGATCATGGTGATGCATAGCAACGAGAGGGGAGAGTGTTGTCTATGTACCCTCGTAGACCGAAGCGGAAGCGTTGACGCAACATAGAGGAAGTAGTCGTACGTCTTCCCGGTTCAACCGATCCGGTCAATAACCAATAGCGGAACCTGGATGCTCATATTGGTTCCTACATATTCTACGAAGATCTTTATCGGTCAGATCGCATAACGACATATGTTGTTCCCTTTGTCATTGGTATGTTACTTGCCCGAGATTCGATCGTCGGTATCTCAATACCTAGTTCAATCTCGTTACCGACAAGTCTCTTTACTCGTTCCGTAATACATCATCTCACAACTAACTCATTAGTTGCAATGCTTGCAAGGCTTATGTGATGTGCATTATCGAGAGGGCCCAGAGATACCTCTCCGACAATCGGAGTGACAAATCCTAATCTCGAAATACGCCAACCCAACATGTACCTTTGGAGACACCTCTAGAGCACCTTTATAATCACCCAGTTACGTTGTGACGTTTGGTAGCACACAAAGTGTTCCTCCGGCAAACGGGAGTTGCATAATCTCATAGTCATAGGAACATGTATAAGTCATGAAGAAAGCAATAGCAACATACCAAACGATCGGGTGCTAAGCTAATGGAATGGGTCATGTCAATCACATCATTCTCCTAATGATGTGATCCCATTAATCAAACAACAATACATGTCTATGGTTACGAAATATAACCATCTTCGATTAACGAGCTAGTCAAGTAGAGGCATACTAGTGACGTTTGGTTTGTCTATGTATTCACACAAGTATCATGTTTCCGGATAATAAAATTCTAGCATGAATAATAAACATTTATCATGATATAAGGAAATAAAATAATAACTTTATTATTGCCTCTAGGGCATATTTCCTTCAGCGCCTGCTTCTGCTCTCGGCGTTGTCGCCCCGCTCGAACTCGATTCGCTGCCATGGGGAAGGAGAGGACGGTGGTGTTGGAGCGTGCGAAGAAGGCGACGGCGAAGGCGAAAGGGAAGAAGACCAGCCGGGGCGGATCTTCGTCGAGGTCCGGCCTGCCGCCTGGCTGGATCCAGGGCGACTGGATCCGCTCGACAATTAGTCAAGATGACATTGATGACCTGGTGGAGGGGGGACTGATCCCCCATGAGTCAGCGCGGCTCCCGTGGAACAAGACCGAGCCGCAGCCGCAGGAGGGTGAGTTCGTCCTCCTCGCCACTCATGCCGACCGCAGGTTTTCTTTGCCTCCCCACCCTTTCTTTCGCGGTTTCTTGAACTTCTTCGGGGCTCAACTCCACCACTTTTCTCCAAACACCATCGTGTACCTCGCTGCTTACGTGTCTATGTGCGAGAATTTCTTGGGCTGCCGACCACACTGGGATCTCTTCAAGCACATATTCACATGTCGCTCCCAGACGGTCAAGAAGGCCAACCCGAGTGACGAGAGGACGGACGTGATACAGATGTGCGGGGGTCTTGGAATCAAAACGAGGAACAAGAGCACCTTCCCTGCTATGATCCTACCCGACTCGGTCCGGGGCTAGCAGTCGACCTGGTTTTACTGCAAGGACCAGCCAACCCCGGGCCAGTCGACTGGACTTCCCCCCTTTTCCATGGCTCGAGTGGAGAAGTCCTCCTCCTTGAGCGTGATCCCGGAAGAGAAGGCGCAGGTGAAGGTGTTGGTCGAGCGGGTCGTCCAACTTGTCCACGACGGAGTGACTGGTATGGACCTGCTAGAGGTCTTCCTCAGTTGACGCATCCAACCACTCCAAGCTCGTGACCATCCGATGTGGATGTACTCGGGACTCGAGGATTCCACTCGAATCCACCTGGAGGATGTTAGCGAGGACACAGTGGAGAAGTGGCTGAGGGGTATTACCGGCAACAAGGATAAACCCCGGGGGTCCAGGAGGGTGGTTGCATTCGACCATTTGCGCCAGTCGGAACAGGTACGATTCTGCATTGTCGAGTGTCTTCTTGATTCACTATGTAACATCTTGTTGACGGTCGACTGTCTTTCTTTTGTTCATTGACTTTTCAGGCTCTTATTGATATGTACTCGATGCCCAATGGAGTGCAGGAGCAAAATGTCGAGGAAGAGGCGAGCGGGGGCGAGAGTGGCAAGTGGCACTCGGATGCAGAGGAGGACGAGGAGAGTGACGACCTGAGTGACGAAGAAGAGGTCGACTCGCCTCCTCGCCGAGAAAGGAGGTCCAAGCATGTTTAGGACCCAGCAAACACCCCTGACCTGATGGCCGCATCGACTGGGCAATCTTCAAAGCGCCCTCGGACGTCTTCTCCGGTGCCGACTGAGAAGGGACCGAAATAGCTCAAGACTGCGCCGAAACTATTGAAGACCACATCCTCCAAACCGCCGAAGGCTTTGCCCAGAATCAAAGTGACCATTCCCACCATCTCCGGGTAATCATCTGACCCGATCTTTTGGTCGACTCGAGCAACAGAACATAACCGACTGAAAGTTGACATTTGCAGTGCTGCTACCTCTGTAACTTCTTCCCGCCAATACCGAGATGAGGAAATGGAAGACGCGGTTACCTCCAACCCAGGTAAAATTCTCATGATCTTGTTCTTGATTATTTGGTCGATCGAATTCTGGCGATTCACTTGGGGTCGACTGATTTATTTGCAGCCCCACCCAACATTATCAAGCTTCCGGATGAGGATGAAGATGTGGCCCCGAGGCCCAGAAAGAATAAAAAAAGTAGCGGCTGGCAAGACATCTCAGCCAGGGCTGACGACGGAACCAACTGTCCAACAACCTGAAGATGCAAGTGGGGCCTCTGTAACTTTTGCTGTCCCATTGTCGAGTGAGCGCCCTGCACCATCGATTGTACTAGTGTTTCCTTCAGCCGCCCAACCCCATGTCTCGGAGCTCCAAGCTGCCGCATCTGGGCCATCTGCCCCATTCTTCACCAACTATCATGTTCCGGAAAGCCAGTCGGATGCCGCTGCGGAGGCTATCCATCAGGCTAATGTGATGATGGAGCGGATGAAGACGGTGCACGAGAACAGCCAGGAAGATGCCAGCGCGGCTCTTCGGGCCAATGTCCAAGTATGTTGGCTTTCGACTGACCTTGTTCTATTAGGATATGCTACCTGAAATATTTTATTTCATACAATCTCTTATTGTTTGCGTCGAATCTGTACACCCACTGGGTGTTTTGTTGTCTTTAGTATTTGCGCTCTTCCACTCGGCCTGGGTGAGTGGGATCTGAACCGGTGGGGGCACGCTAAGTGCACCCACTGGGTGTAGTCTCCGAGACCGCAGTCGACTGGGGTCTGAGTACTTTTCACTTTCCTTTCTTCCACTCGACCCGGGCAGACCGGCCGAGTGGGATCTGAACCAGTGGGGGCACGTCAAGTGCACCCACTAGGTGTAGTCCTCGAGACCACGGTCACCTGCTGGCAGTCGGTCGAGGTCTCAATAGTTCTTCTCTCTTTCTTGTCTTTTTTTAACTCGACCCGGGCGGACCGGTCGAGTGGGGTCTGAATCAGTGGGGGCACGCCAAGTGCACCCGCTGGGTGTAGTCCCCGAGACCGCGGGCGACTGCGGGCAGTCGACTGGGGTCTGAGTAAACTTTTAAGTTTTATTCACTCGGAAGTAAATAATCTTTGGTCTTGTCGATTGACATGTCTTTTACCTTCTACAGAAATCTTGTACTCTTATTTCTAAGTTAGCCGAATTTGAGGAGAAGCAGAGGCAACTCAACCTTGACTTGGAGCCGGCCCAACAAAAGTTGAAGAAAGCTCAAGATGAAGCTGCTGGTATGGAAGGTAACTGCCCGTCGACTGTTCATGTCGATCATCCCTTAAAATATTCCTGTGGTCTCTTGTTTGATTCGATTGCTTATTTTGCAGAGAAAATGAGGTTGGCTCTGGAGAAGAAGGACTTGGACCTTGCAGCTGCACAGAAGGAAGCTCAAGATAAGACTGCCCTTGCAGACCAGAAGCTGGCTTCGGTCGGAGTGCTGGAAGAAGAAGTAAGCAAGCTGAAGTCCTCTCTCACTGAATCCAACCGAGAGGTAACTCGTCTGAAGAAGGAGTCCGCGGCTCGTAAGAGAAATGACGTGGAAGCCTATCTGAATGAGAAGCTGGAGTCCGCGGCTCATAAGAGAAATGACGTGGACGCCTATCTGAGAACTCTTGCCAAGAAGCTCTATCTTATGCTGGAAGGTACTCCTTTTAATCCGACTGATTTACTGCTTGCAAGTTAATCCTGTCCAGTCGACTCACTAACTCTTTGACTGCAGAATTCTGCCAAAACTTTGACGAGGAAACTGGACGGATCGAGACGGGTTTAGACCCTATCATTTCTCCAGTCGGCGACGAGGCTGCCATGAATGTGCTTCGACTGGAATCCCGTGTCGCCAGTGTCACAAGTTACCTCGCTTGTCTGAAGGTGGTAGTTTCACGGGTCGACTCATCACTCTGGCCAAGGGCGGCACTTCAAAATGACCTCGAATCTCTGATGACTCGGCTCAACGAGGTTCCTGGTCGAGTGCAAGAGTGGAAGAAGTCCTCTGCCCGGTGTGGTGCTGACGTGGCATTGTCCTTGGTAAGAGTCCACTGCAAGGAAGCTCGCGAAGACAAGCTGGCGGCGATCAAGGTCACCAACATCAAAAGGCACGATTTCCAGTCCTTTATGGAGACTTTCATAGCTACCGCCACTCGGATTGCAGATGGAATCGATTTGGACGAATTCGTTGAACCTGCCAGCCCTCCTCCTGCCGAATGAACAAACTTTGAGATTTAAACTTGCCTTAAATTTGCCTCGGGATGCCAAGTGGTTGTTGTAACCATTAAACTCCTTCGGGCTTGATGCTCGAATACTTTTGATCCATCGCCTGGAATTTTTTTGGATCTACCTGAACTTGGTTTATTTCTGAATATGTTTGTATTTGCCTTCGCATGGAATTTGCTCTTTGGGATGTAGCCCTGAAGTGGAGAGTTCAATCGACTTCCGCCTCATCGTCCTTGCGGACGGGGATGGGGCACATGTTGTATTTGTGGCGTAGCTCGGAAAAAGAGGTCGCAGTCGACCCGCACCTCGTCGTCCTTGCGGATAGGGATGGAGCGTGCGTTGTACTTGTGGCGTAGCTCGGAGATGAAGGGCATGGTCCACCTACACCTCACCGTCCTTGCGGATGGGGATGGAGCGTACGCTGTACTTGTGGCATAGCTCGAAGAAGAAGGCCGCGATCAACCTGCACCTCATCGTCCTTGCAGATAGGGACAGACTTTAAACCTTAGGCAAGTACTGGACTGCAGCTAAGCCTCCGAGTGGGAGGGTTGCTCACCACTTGGTAGGATTTTTTAAACTTAGGTGAGTACTGGACTGCAGCTAAGCCCCCGAGTGGGAGGGTTGCTCACCACTTGGTAGGATTTTACAAACTTAGGCGAGTACATGATTGCAGCTAAGCCCCTGAGCGAGAGGGTTGCTCATCACTCGGTAGGATTTTACAAACTTAGGTGAGTACTGGACTGCAGCTAAGCCCCCGAGTGGGAGGGTTGCTCACCACTCGGTAGGATTTTACAAACTTAGGCGAGTACAGGACTGCAGCTAAGCCCCCGAGTGAGAGGGTTGCTCGCCACTCGGTAGGATTTTACAAACTTAGGCGAGTACTGGATTGCAACTAAGCCCCCGAGTGGGAGGGTTGCTCACCACTCGGTAGGATTTTATAAACTTAGGCGAGTATTGGACTGCAGCTAAGCCCCGAGTGGGAGGGTTGCTCACCACTCAGTAGGATTTTACAAACTTAGGCAAGTACAGGACTGCAGCTAAGCCCCCGAGTGAGAGGGTTGCTCATCAATCGGTAGGATTTTACAAACTTAGGTGAGTACTGGACTGCAGCTAAGCCCCCGAGTGGGAGGGTTGCTCACCACTCGGTAGGATTTTACAAACTTAGGCGAGTACTGGACTGCAGCTAAGCCCCCAAGTGGGAGGGTTGCTCACCACTCGGTAGGATTTTACAAACTTAGGCAAGTACTGGACTACAGCTAAGCCCCCGAGTGAGAGACTTTCTCACCACTCGGTAGGATTTTACAAACTTAGGCGAAACGGATTCGCAGCTAAGCCCCCGAGTGAGAGACTTGCTCACCACTCGGTAGGATTTTAAAAACTTAGGCGAAATGGATTCGCGGCTAAGCGCCCGAGTGAGAGACTTGCTCACCACTCGGTAGGATTTTCTTTTGAACTTAGGCAAAACGGATTCACAGCTAAGTTACCCATTGTTGGGGAACATAGCAGAAAACAAAAATTTTCCTACGGTTTCACCAAGATCCATCTAGGAGTTCATCTAGCAACGAGTGATCGGATTGCATCTACATACCTTTGTAGATCACGCGTGGAAGCGTTCAAAGAACGGGGATGAGGAAGGCGTACTCGACGTGATCCAAATCACCGGAGATCCTAGCACCGAACGGACGGCACCTCCGCGTTCAACACACGTACGGTCAGCGTAACGTCTCCTTATTCTTGATCCAGCAAGGGGGAAGGAGAGGTTGAGGAAGATGGCTCCAACAGCAGCACGACGGCGTGGTGGTGGTGGAGCTGCAGTACTCCGGCAGGGCTTCGCCAAGCACTATGGAGGAGGAGGATGTGTTGGAGAGGGAGAGGGAGGCACCAAAGGCGTGTTATGAGAGGCCCTCCTTTCCCCACTATATATAGGGAGTCCAAGGGGGGGGGGGCGCCGGCCCTAGGAGATCCAATCTCCTAGGGGGGTGCAGCCAAGGGAGGAATCCCTCCTCCCCAAGGCACCTAGGAGGTGCCTTCCCCCTTTGGGACTCTTCCCTTCTTGAACCCTAGGCGCATGGGCCTCTTGGGGCTGGTAACCTTGGATCATATAGGCCAAGGCGCACCCCTTACAGCCCATGTGGCCCCCGGGGGCAGGTGGCCCCACCCGGTGGACCCCCGGGACCCTTCCGGTGGTCCCGGTACAATACCGGTGACCCCGAAACTTGTCCCGATGCCCGAAATAGCACTTCCTATATATAATTCTTTACCTCCATACCATTCCGGAACTCCTCGTGACGTCCGTGCTCTCATCCGGGACTCTGAACAACATTCGGGTTACTACATATACGCAACCCTAGCGTCACCGAACCTTAAGTGTGTAGACCCTACGGGTTCGGGAGACATGCAGACATGACCGAGACGACTCTCCGGTCAATAACCAACAGCGGGATCTGGATACCCATGTTGGCTCCCACATGCTCCTCGATGATCTCATCAGATGAACCACGATGCCGAGGATTCAAGCAACCCCGTATACAATTCCCTTTGTCAATCGGTATGTTACTTGCCTGAGATTCGATCGTCGATATCCCAATACCTCGTTCAATCTCGTTACCAGCAAGTCACTTTACTCGTACCGTAATGCATGATCCCGTGACCAGACACATGGTCACTTTGAGCTCATTATGATGATGCATTACCGAATGGGCCCAGTGATACCTCTCCGTCATACGGAGTGACAAATCCCAGTCTTGATCTGTGTCAACCCAACAGACACTTTCGGAGATACTCGTAGTATACCTTTATAGTCACCTAGTTACGTTGTGACGTTTGGTACACCCAAAGCACTCCTACGGTATCCAGGAGTTACATGATCTCATGGTCTAAGGAAAGGATACTTGACATTGGAAAACTATAGCAAACGAACTATACGATCTTATGCTATGTTTAGGATTGGGTCTTGTCCATCACATCAATCTCCTAATGATGTGATCTCGTTATCAATGACATCCAGTGTCCATAGTCAGGAAACCATGACTATCTGTTGATCAACGAGCTAGTCAACTAGAGGCTTGCTAGGGACATGTTGGTTTCTATTATTCACACATGTATTACGATTTTCGGATAACACAATTATAGCATGAATAAAGACAACTATCATGAACAAGGAAATATAATAATAATGCTTTTATTATTGCCTCTAGGGCATATTTCCAACAGTCTTCCACTTGCACTAGAGTCGATAATCTAGTTACATTGTGATGAATCGAACACCCATGGAATTCTGGTGTTGATCATGTTTTGCTCTAGGGAGAGGTTTAGTCAATGGATCTGCTACATTCAGGTCCGTATGTACTTTACAAATATCTATGTCTCCATCTTGAACATTTTCACGAATGGAGTTGAAGTGACGCTTGATGTGCCTTGTCTTCTTGTGAAACCTGGGCTCCTTGGCAAGTGCAATAGCTCCAGTGTTGTCACAGAAGAGTTTGATTGGCCCCGACGCATTGGGTATGACTCCTAGGTCGGTGATGAACTCCTTCACCCAAATTTCTTCATGCGCTGCCTCCGAGGCTGCCATGTACTCCGCTTCACATGTAGATCCCGCTACGACGCTCTGCTTGCAACTGCACCAGCTTACTGCCCTACCATTCAAAATATACACGTATCCGGTTTGTGACTTAGAGTCATCCAGATCTGTGTCGAAGCTAGCGTCGACGTAACCTTTTACGACGAGCTCTTCGTCACCTCCATAAACGAGAAACATTTCCTTAGTCCTTTTTAGGTACTTCAGGATATTTTTGACCGCTGTCCAGTGTTCCTTGCCGGGATTACTTTGGTACCTTCCTACCAAACTTACGGCGAGGTTTACATCAGGTCTGGTACACAGCATGGCATACATAATAGAACCTATGGCTGAGGCATAGGGGATGACACTCATCTCCTCTATATCTTCTGCCGTGGTCGGACATTGAGCTGAGCTCAATTTCACACCTTGCAACACAGGCAAGAACCCCTTCTTAGACTGATCCATATTGAACTTCTTCAATATCTTATCAAGGTATGTGCTTTGTGAAAGACCTATGAGGCGTCTTGATCTATCTCTATAGATCTTGATGCCTAATATATATGCAGCTTCTCCAAGGTCCTTCATTGAAAAACTCTTATTCAAGTAGGCCTTAATGCTGTCCGAGAGTTCTATATCATTTCCCATCAAAAGTATGTCATCTACATATAATATGAGAAATGCTACAGAGCTCCCACTCACTTTCTTGTAAACACAGGCTTCTCCATAAGTCTGTGTAAACCCAAACGCTTTGATCATCTCATCAAAGCGAATGTGTCACATCCTAGTTAGCCATGCATTAGAGTGTTGCATCATGTTTACTTTTCATCAGAAACCTGAAATGGGGATGACAGAACCCCCAGTCCCCTCTGAAACCAATTAGGGTTTACTAAAAAACATTTTCAATGAACCTGAAATGCCCTTCTAAAATGCCCATCATTTTTGTCTTGGTTCAGAACCTCTGCCAAAAGTGGTGCACATTTTCCTAGGCCATCCTAGGGTTTTGAATTAAATCATAAATATTTGAATTTGGGCATTTAAAATTATATAAAATATTTAAATGCTCAAATATCTCCAAACTAAAATGTTTCATGTTGGAAATAATCCAACTATGGACCAGGAGTAGTTTGGTGATTTTTGAAGTTGCCTAGGTATTTTATTAAATTCAACAAAGTTGCAGAAGTATTAAAAAACAGAAAACAGAAGAAAATGGAAAAACCCTTACCTGTCGCCCAGCACCGGCCCACCTGCCGGCCCAGCCCAGCACCACGCCAGCGAGCTGCTTGCGGCTAGGCAGGCAGGCAGGTGCTCGACGGCGAGCACCGCATGGGTGCCACGCACCTGCTCGCCGCCTCGCCGCCTCCCTCGCCCGGCTAACGTCGTGGATCGGCCTCCCTCTCTCCCCCGAACCCCCCAGACACCCCCTCTCCTCTCTAGCTCCTCCCCCTCGCACGCCCCAGCCATGGCCGACGCCATCGCCGCCACCCCCTCGCCGTAGCCACGCCCTCCGTCCACCCCACGCCGTGCCACCGTGTCCAGGAGCTCCGCCGCCGTCCACTTCATCGAGCTAGCCGAGCCCCGTGTGCTCGTGCGGCCCGAGACCACCGCACCGACCTCGCCCGAGCTCACCGTCGCCGGAGATCCCCTTCAACGCGGTCGCCGCCTCAGCTCGTCCCCGACCTCGCCGGTGGCCTCTACGGAGCGCTGTGAGCCTAGCTACTCCTCCGACCCTCTCTCTCTCATTCCTGAGCCGTGTAGCCACCGCACGAGGATCACACGCCCGCACCGCCGCGGATCTCGTCGCCGACGTGCTTCCGGCCACACTCCGGCCACAAGATGGTGTCCATCTTACTCACCGAGTCCCGCAGCACCTAGCTAGCCACTCCACGAGCCTCACCGACCCCTCTAGCGCCAAGTTCATCTTCGACCGAACCCCGGTGGCCGCCAAAGTCGTCGCCGGCGCCAACTCCGGCCACCCCGACCCCAACGGACTCCACCAAGAGCTGCGGCTTGTCCTCAGCTCCACTCCGGTGGTCTCCGCGGCCCATTTGGTGGCCGAAATGGCCAAAACCACTCCCGCCGCCGCGTCGGGCTCGCTGGCGGCTAAACGCCGGCGTCGCTGGCTTTGACTTTGACCACTGGTGGGCCCTGGTTGACTCCCCTGAGTCAATGACAGGTGGGGCCCAGCCCTGTTAATTAAACACGTTTAGTTTTAATTAAACTTTAATTAAAATAATCACCCTGACATGCGGGACCCACTGTCAGGTTTGACCCAGACCTGTTCCGTTGACCTGCTGACGTCACACTGACGTCAGGCTGACGCAATAATGATTTTCTGGAATTATTCTAATATAGGAAATTCCAGAATATAATTTAAACTTCAAAAATTCATAACTTTTATTCTGTAACTCCAAATCAGACAAATTATATATGAAAAATGATCAGAAAAATCCAATCTATCCATCTGTACTACTTTCATGCATGACTAAACAAGTTAACTTGATGTTTAATGCAGAACAAGGAAAAGCACTTTAGAAGGCCATGGTTGAGTTTGAAATTTGAATCTTTGATTCAAATTTGTTCAAACCCTTCTGGTTTTAGTTGCATTAGCCCAACACACTCATATTGCCATGTTTCATGCATGCATCATATTGTTGCACATTGTTTGGTGATGGTTGTGTATCGGTGTCCTTTGCGACAGGTTCTGTCTCCGAGGAGTACCGTGATTACCCTAACGAAGAACCGTATCAGTGCATCGAACCATCAGGCAAGCAACCAACCATTTGATCATATCGATACAATCCCATGTTCTCGCTCCTGCTCTCTTTTACTGCATTAAGACAACGCGTTCCAAACTGCTGTGTGCTACGGTAGTTGAACCCATTTCCTCTGCATGACCTGTCATTGCCACAGTAACTAGATGAAACCCACTAGCATGTGTAGGAGTTGATTGAGCCATATGTATGTGTTGTTCCTACCTTGCTATGCCTGCTATGCTTAGAGTCGTGTCAGGTCTGGTTCATCTGGGTGATGGGCTAGAGTGAAATGATTATGTCGGTAATGAGAGTGGTGTGGTGAACACGATTTGGTAAAGGTATCGATGAGAGGCCATGTAGGAGTACATGGTGGGTTGTTTCATTGAAGCCGACCTTAAGCACTGAGATCTGTATGTGTGATTTAAGAATCAGCTACTACCATGCATTGGCCCCGAAACCAATGGACCCTCTCGGCTTCTTATTCACCCTAGTTCTCCGTCCAGGAGTTGCAAATAGTTTCTGGTGTTTGTAGCCTACTGGAGGCCGTGGACAGCGCTGACCGTAGGGGTGGGCTGTGATGCGGTAGGTACGTGGCCGGGTGTACCGAATACCCGTTAGGTATCTCGGGAACCCTGTTCACATCGTTCGGGGCCGTATGGGAAACCTCGGCTGGACTCCCTGCGGATGGAACCTGGATAGGCGATAAACCTGGACTGGAGGCTTAGGTGGTTAGGTAGGTCGTGGCCGACACCCACGTTGGGCTTCCGCTTGAAGGTTGCCGAGCACATGTCGTGTAAACGACGGTAAGTGGTGAGAGCGTGTATGAAGAAGTACACCCCTGCAGGGTTAACATGATCTATTCGAATAGCCGCGTCCGCGGTAAAGGACTACTTGGTTTCCTATACAGTTCATAGACAAGTAAATGGAAACTACTAAAAGCCTCAAGATAAGTGTGAGTGCCGAGGATGGCTCTTCCGTAGGAAGACGGAGGCGGATCCTCGGTAGTGTATTGAAGTGGTGAGTAGTGGACTCGTGTGCGCAAAACCATTTCAAGTTGAGGTATCGTAGGATAGTCTAGCCAAGAGTCAAAGCTGGCTTGCTGCAATAACTCCACCAACCCTTCTTGACAATGTGCATGTATGTAGGATCTGATGTAAGTCTTGCTGAGTACCTTTGTACTCATGTTGCTATAATTTACATTTTACAGAAGACGCTGCAACCCCTTCTGATGGGTTCTACGTAGACGTTGACATCAACGAGTAGGCTAAAGGCCCAGGTGGTGATCCTGAGCTTATGAAGGACCACGTAGTATAGCTAGGCTTTCCAAGCCTCTTTTATTTTACTAGTTGTCTGTACTCAGACAAGTTACTTCCGCTGCTGGTTTGTATGACTGTATGACTTGAATGTCTGGGTCGTGAGACCCGTACCTTTGTGTATGTTATGTATGGCTCCCTGAGCCTTAAATAAAGTACTTGTGTCGTAGAGTCATGTTGTGATGCTTCGTTGTATTTGCACATATCGAGCATATTGTGTGTATGATTGAAATGCTTGGTATGTGTGGGATCTGACTACCTAGTTGTTTATCTTTAGTAGCCTCTCTTACCGGGAAATGTCTCCTAGTGTTACCGCTGAGCCATGGTAGCTTGCTACTGCTCTGGAACACTTAGGCTGGCCGGCATGTGTCCTTCTTCGTTCCTGTGTCTGTCCCTTCGGGGAAATGTCACGCATTGAGTACCGGAGTCCTGTTAGCCCGCTACAGCCCGGTTTACCGGAGTCCTGCTAGCCCAGTGCTACAGCCCGGACCCACTTGCTGATGACCGACACGTTCGAAGCTGGGTCATGGATGCCTGTCCCTGTAAGTCTGTGCCACTTTGGGTTTACGACTAGTCATGTCAGCCCGGGCTCCTTATCATATGGATGCTAGCGACACTATCATATACGTGAGCCAAAAGGCGCAAACGGTCCCGGGCAAAGGTAAGGCGACACCCGTGGGGATACCGTGCGTGAGGCCGCAAAGTGATATGAGGTGTTACCGGCTAGATCGATGTGACATCGAGTCGGGGTCCTGACAGCGTTGGCATCAGAGCCGGACTGCCTGTAGGTTCTCCAAGCCAAACTGGTCGATGTTGAGTCTAGAAATTCTTTAGTTATATGTAGGGGAATTGTTTGTGGGTTGGAACGTAAGGCTCTTTTTACTCCTTTATCTTATGACATTCTGATCTGAGTCAGTCTATTCTTCCACCGGGGGTTAAGGAATTAGGATCTATTCTCTCTATCAGGTTCACGTGTTACTAATCAGTAGTACCTTATAGGTTTGATGGATACAAGCCTAGTTCAGTTCTACTACCACATTATGTTGCTAGGATGGACTCAGAACTTGATATGATGATGTTGAGTGTGTATGTAATCCTTTGTCAAATGTCTCAAAATCCTTCTTGAGCATTTACAGCTGTTATGCTGCCGAAATTTTGCTAGAAATTCTAATGCCTTTGCATTATGATTGTGCTTTCAGATGGCCACTCGCGACCTCAATCAAGTGGTTCGCCTGACTCGATGCCTAGATGTACCCGGCCATACTGCCATGTTGGTCAGGGTAATGACTGAGGCTGGATACCGCTGGTATCCTGAGTACACGGTCGAAGAGCAATTTCGGGACTTCAATCAAAGCCAGTATCTCTGCACTGTCAGGATATTTCCATCTTATCCTGGATCCACCGAGCCCCTTCACTGCTCCTATGGACTCGGGGTTACTATTGAGATGGCTGTGCAGGACGCCGCCTACTCTATGATGACCATCATGCGAGTCAGATCTGGTCTATTTCGGGACTCTGATTTCCGGTATATGCCAGGATCACTTCCGGGAGCACAAGGGTATCTCCAGGCTATCTATGCTGACCCCACCCAGGAGGATTCACGGACTCGCACCACTGCTGAGATGCTCGAGGATAAGGACCGTGAAAATCGGGCCTTGAGGTTAGAGCTCTTCAATACCCGTGCTGACCACTGGGCCACATTGACTCGGTTTGCACCGGCGGTGCAAGCTGGATATTCGGATATGCGCGATCTCTATCCTGTGAGATCTGCTCTGCCAGACGTGATGGGTTGGCGTGATGTAGGAGGCATCACCCCACCTCGCGGTCCCCGCAGGCCACCGTCTGTTGGTCCAAGACCTCATCCTAGCCCCTATGGTCCACAAGCTCCGCGAGATCGTCTGTTTCCGGATGATCATGTTGAGCTTCCAGGCTATGGAGGTGACTTCTACGAGGACTACTACGGATCGGTCTGAGTTAGTGGTAGTATCACTAGTTCGTGATAGCTGTGTCGTCTATCGTCCTGCGTGACTCGTGGGATATGACCTAGTTTGTACTCTTTCCGGAGATGTAGAAAAATAATGTATAGGAGCTTGGGATGCCTCCGATGAGATGTAATCCTCTTTTCACCGTAATAGTACTTTGTTTGGTCTTGTACTAAACCCTGTATGGTGTGTATGACGATGGAATAAAGAAGCAGTTTCTGTATCTACCATGTCATACGGATGATCATCTTGCATTTCGAGTTATTCCTTATATTCTGTATCCTATGTCGGAATTTTATCATTCTGACTAAATCATTGTCTTGTTTACCTAGGATGGTCAACACGCGCACTAACCCTGCTCCTCAAGAGCAGGCCGAAGGCAGTGAAGTCAGGGATGCAAATCTGCCTCATCCTCCTTCCCTAGCCGAGGTTATGATGGAAGCTGAGAGAAACAAGCGGGAGACCAACCGTTTGTTGGAGCGTATTGAACAGAACACAGCACACCATCAGAGGACTAACGTGGTGTCACTCAGTGATTTTATCAAATTACATCCACCCACGTTCCACCACTCCGTCGAGCCTCTCGACGCTGATGACTGGCTTTGCAGTATCTCTCACAAACTGCGTTCCGCGCTGGTAGCGGAGGCTGACAAGGTCACCTTTGCTGCATATCATCTTGAAGGCCCCGCCAGTCTATGGTGGGAGAATTATGGAGCTATGCGCCCAGCGGGCCATGTCACTACTTGGGCTGAATTCAGTGAGGCTTTCCGTGAACATCACATTCCGGAGGGTCTCATGGACCGTAAACGTGAGGAATTTTGCAATTTCACCCAAGGCCGACTCTCTGTGGATGCTTACAGCAGGGAGTTTGGTAACCTCGCACGATATGCAACTGAGGAAGTTTCTACGGATGCCAAGAAGCAAGCAAGGTTCCGTAAGGGACTTAGTCCTGAGCTTCGCCGCGACCTCCGTCTGCATGAGTGCACATCTTTTCAGAAACTTGTCAACAAGGCCATCAGTGCTGAAACTGGTCAGACTGATTATGACGCAACACGCAAGCATGGCCGTGACATGGGTTCCTCATCCGGTGCTGGTCCTCAGAAGCGCCGCGTGTGGGTGCCCAACACCGCCCTGCCACCCAGGTTCACACCGAGGCCATCTTTCCAGGCGCCTCGCCCTGTTCAACAGTCTGCACCAGCCAAGCCCTATGGGGGTCCAACCAACAATGCTCCTCCACGTACCAGTTCCGTGACTTGTTTCAAGTGTGGGGAATCTGGCCACTATATGCGTGAGTGTCCCCAGACCAACCCCAACCAGTCTGCTAAAGCTGTTGGCCGTGGCAAGCCGACAGGGAAAGTGTTCCACGCCAAGCCGGCCACCGCTCACGTGGCCATGTCAACTGTATCTCTGCCGAAGAAGCTCAAGAAGATCCCAACGTCGTTCTCGGTACGCTCCTTGTTAATTGCCACCCGGCATCTGTTCTTTTCGATACAGGAGCCTCTCATTCATTTATATCCGAGAACTATGCTCGTTTGCATAACACTGCATTCTGTGACATGCCATCCACTATGGAAATTTCTACTCCCGGTTCTAGATGGCAGACCTCTAGGGTAAGTTATGGAAATGAAATCCAAGTCGACAGACTTGTTTTCCTTGCATCTTTGATAGCTCTCAAATTTTCAGATATTAATATCATTTTGGGTATGGACTGGATGTCAGCTCATCATGCCAAAATTGATTGCTTCTCTAGGACTGTTCAACTCACTCACCCTTCGGGCAAGATAGTCAATGTCTTGACCCGATTAGCCAAGCGACAATTATTTTCTCTTAACGCCAGCCCTTTGCCAGACCTTGAGGACGTTCCGGTAGTCCGTGACTTCCCGGATGTCTTCCCAGAGGAATTGCCAGGTGTTCCACCTGACAGGGATGTTGAGTTCGTAATAGACCTCATTCCAGGAACCGTTCCGATTGCTAGAAGACCCTATAAGATGGCACCACTAGAACTAGCCGAGCTTAAGAAACAACTCGATGAGTCCTTGAAAAAGGGTTTCATCCGACCTAGTTCATCTCCGTGGGCTTGCCCCGTCCTCTTCGTCAAGAAGAAGGATGGTACGGACCGGATGGTTGTAGATTATCGACCTGTCAATTTGGTCACAATCAAGAACAAATATCCGCTCCCCAGGATCAACGACCTGTATGATCAGCTCGCTGGATCCTCAGTCTTCTCCAAGATGGATTTGAGGTTGGGCTACCATCAAATCAAAATCAGAAACGGGGACATTCCTAAAACGGCCTTTGTTACTCGTTATGGCCAATACGAGTACACCGTCATGTCCTTCGGTTTAACCAACGCTCCAGCCACCTTTTCTCGGTTAATGAACTCAATCTTCATGGAGTATTTGGATAAATTCGTCGTAGTTTATCTCGATGATATACTCATCTACTCCAAGAACGAGGAAGAACATGCCGAACATCTAAGGCTAGTGTTGAAGAAACTTCGAGAGCATCGCCTTTATGCCAAATTTTCTAAATGTGAATTTTGGTTGTCAGAAGTGACCTATCTGGGTCATGTAATATCTGGTAAAGGTATTGCTGTTAACCCTGAGCGAGTTCAAGCCGTCCTTAATTGGACTCCACCTGAATCGGTCAAGCAAGTTCGGAGTTTTCTGGGCTTAGCGAGCTATTGCCGTCGCTTTGTCGAAAACTTCTCCAAAGTTGCTAAACCTCTAACCGAACTCCTCAAGAAAGATAAGAAGTTCGAATGGACTCCACAATGTGAGCACAGCTTTCAGGAACTGAAAAGACGCCTGACTTCTGCTCCCGTACTGGTACCGCCAGACTTCTCCAAGGACTTTGTTATCTACTGCGACGCCTCGCGACAAGGACTAGGTTGCATTCTCATGCAAGATCGACACGTAATTGCCTACGCTTCACGGCAATTGCACCCACATGAGGAGAATTATCCTACTCATGATCTAGAGCTTGCAGCCGTAGTCTATGCACTTAAGACCTGGCGACATTACCTCCTCGGTAACCGTTGCGAAATATTCACTGATCACCAAAGTCTGAAGTACATTTTCACCCAACCGGATTTGAATCTCAGGCAAAGACGTTGGGTTGAGTTGATCACAGACTTCGACTTAGGAATAACCTTACACCCCAGGGAAAGCCAACGTCATGGCTGATGCGCTAAGTCGTAAATCTTATTGTAACAACCTGATGTTACAACAAAGTCAACCGCTTCTCCATGAGGAATTTCGGAAGCTTAACCTTCACATTGTTCCTCAAGGTTTTCTTTCCACCTTGGTGGCAAAACCTACCCTTACGGATCAGATCATCAAAGCACAGAAGGTAGATCCGGGAATCTCCCGCATCAAGAGAAACATCCAGAAAGGAATTGCGAATTGTTTCTCCATTAATGATCAAGGGGTCGTATACTTCGGGAATCGACTAGTGGTACCCAAAGTGCGAAACCTGAGGCGATTGATCCTTAAGGAGGCTCATGAATCTCCTCTCACCATTCATCCCGGTAGTACTAAGATGTATCAGGACCTACGCCAGAGGTTCTGGTGGACTAGGATGAAGAGAGAAATTGCTCAGTATATTGCTAATTGCGACGTCTGTCGTCGTGTAAAAGCAGAGCATCAACGGCCTGCTGGCACCCTTCAACCCTTAGCTATTCCTGAATGGAAATGGGATAAAATTGGTATGGATTTCATTACCGGTTTTCCCAGGACCAAGAGAGGGAATAATGCTATCTTCGTCGTTGTCGATCGTCTTTCCAAAGTAGCCCATTTCCTACCTGTTCGTGAGAGTATAACCGCTAGTCAATTGGCAGACTTATACATCTCCCGGATAGTGTCTCTCCATGGTGTTCCTTTGGAAATTAACTCGGATCGAGGAAGTCTTTTCACCTCTCGATTTTGGGAAAGTTTCCAAAATGCTATGGGAACCCGTCTCTCCTTTAGCACCGCTTTCCACCCTCAGTCGAGTGGTCAAGTGGAACGCGTCAACCAGATTCTAGAAGACATGCTTCGAGCCTCTGTTATCTCATTCGGAATGGATTGGGAGAAGTGCCTTCCATTTGCCGAATTCGCTTACAACAACAGCTATCAATCTAGCTTGGGTAAAGCCCCTTTTGAAGTTCTCTATGGACGACGGTGTCGAACACCCCTTAACTGGTCAGAGACCGGGGAAAGACAATTCTTTGGCCCGGATATGATTCAGGAAGCAGAAGAGCAAGTTCGCATCGTTCGTGAAAAGTTGAAAACAGCCCAATCCCGTCAAAAGAGTCAATATGACCGAAAACATAAGGCTATGACTTTCGAGGTTGACGAGAAGGCTTACCTTCGGGTTACCCCTCTGAAGGGAACCCATCGTTTCAGTATCAAAGGCAAATTGGCTCCTCGTTACATTGGACCTTTTCGCATTCTCGCCAAACGAGGAGAAGTTGCCTACCAGTTGGAACTACCTCCGCACCTCTCCAGAGTCCACGATGTCTTCCACGTTTCTCAACTCAGGCGTTGCTTCTCGGATCCTATCCGTGGAGTGGACTACGAAACGCTTGATCTCCAAGATAATCTTACATATCGAGAGTACCCCATTCGTATCCTCGATCAGGCCGAGCGTACCACTCGACGTCATAATATCAAGTTTCTCAAAGTACAATGGTCGCACCATTCTGAGGATGAAGCAACTTGGGAAAGGGAGGATCGTCTTCGACTCGAGTATCCCGCCTTCTTCCCGGAGGAACCCAAATCTCGGGACGAGATTCTTTTGAGTGGGGGTGAGTTGTCACATCCTAGTTAGCCATGCATTAGAGTGTTGCATCATGTTTACTCTTTCATCAGAAACCTGAAATGGGGATGACAGAACCCCCAGTCCCCTCTGAAACCAACTAGGGTTTACTAAAAACTTTTTCAATGAACCTGAAATGCCCTTCTAAAATGCCCATCATTTTTGTCTTGGTTCAGAACCTCTGCCAAAAGTGGTGCACATTTTCCTAGGCCATCCTAGGGTTTTTGAATTAAATCATAAATATTTGAATTTGGGCATTTAAAATTATATAAAATATTTAAATGCTCAAATATCTCCAAACTAAAATGTTTCATGTTGGAAATAATCCAACTATGGACCAGGAGTAGTTTGGTGATTTTTGAAGTTGCCTAAGTATTTTATTTAATTCAACAAAGTTGCAGAAGTATTAAAAAACAGAAAACAGAAGAAAATGGAAAAAGCCTTACCTGTCGCCCAGCACCCGGCCCACCTGCCGGCCCAGCCCAGCACCGCGCCAGCGAGCTGCTTGCCGGCCAGGCAGGCAGGCAGGTGCTCGACGGCGAGCACCGCATGGGTGCCACGCACCTGCTCGCCGCCTCGCCGCCTCCCTCGCCCGGCTAACGCCGTGGATCGGCCTCCCTCTCTCCCCCGAACCCCCCAGACACCCCCTCTCCTCTCCAGCTCCTCCCCCTCGCACGCCCCAGCCATGGCCGACGCCATCGCCGCCACCCCCTCGCCGTAGCCACGCCCTCCGTCCACCCCACGCCGTGCCACCGTGTCCAGGAGCTCCGCCGCCGTCCACTTCATCGAGCTAGCCGAGCCCCGTGTGCTCGTGCGGCCCGAGACCACCGCACCGACCTCGCCCGAGCTCACCGTCGCCGGAGATCCCCTTCAACGCCGTCGCCGCCTCAGCTCGTCCCCGACCTCGCCGGTGGCCTCTACGGGAGCGCTGTGAGCCTAGCTACTCCTCCGACCCTCCCTCTCTCATTCCTGAGCCGTGTAGCCACCGCACGAGGATCACACGCCCGCACCGCCGCGGATCTCGTCGCCGACGTGCTTCCGGCCACCCTCCGGCCACAAGATGGTGTCCATCTTACTCACCGAGTCCCGCAGCACCTAGCTAGCCACTCCACGAGCCTCACCGACCCCTCTAGCGCCAAGTTCATCTTCGCCGAACCCCGGTGGCCGCCAAAGTCGTCGCCGGCGCCAACTCCGGCCACCCCGATCCCAACGGACTCCACCAAGAGCTGCGGCTTGTCCTCAGCTCCACTCCGGTGGTCTCCGCGACCCATTTGGTGGCCGAAACGGCCAAAACCACTCCCGCCGCCGCGTCGGGCTCGCCGGCGGCTAAACGCCGGCGCCGCTGGCTTGACTTTGACCACGGGTGGGCCCTGGTTGACTCCCCTGAGTCAATGACAGGTGGGGCCCAGCCCTGTTAATTAAACAGGTTTAGTTTTAATTAAACTTTAATTAAATTAATCACCCTGACACGCGGGACCCACTGTCAGGTTTGACCCGGACGTGTTCCGTTGACCTGCTGACGTCACACTGACGTCAGGCTGACGCAATAATTGATTTTCTGGAATTATTCTAATATCGGAAATTCCAGAATATAATTTAAACTTCAAAAATTCATAACTTTTATTCTGTAACTCCAAATCAGACAAATTATATATGAAAAATGATCAGAAAAATCCAATCTATCCATCTGTACTATTTTCATGCATGACTAAACAAGTTAACTTGATGTTTAATGCAGAACAAGGAAAAGCACTTTAAAAGGCCATGTTTGAGTTTGAAATTTGAATCTTTGATTCAAATTGGTTCAAACCCTTCTGGTTTTAGTTGCATTAGCCCAACACACTCATATTGCCATGTTTCATGCATGCATCATATTGTTGCACATTGTTTGGTGATGGTTGTGTATCGGTGTCCTTTGCGACAGGTTCTGCCTCCGAGGAGTACCGTGATTACCCTAACGAAGAACCGTATCAGTGCATCGAACCATCAGGCAAGCAACCAACCATTTGATCATATCGATACAATCCCATGTTCTCGCTCCTGCTCTCTTTTACTGCATTAAGACAACGCGTTTCAAACTGCTGTGTGCTACGGTAGTTGAACCCATTTCCTCTGCATGACCTGTCATTGCCACAGTAACTAGATGAAACCCACTAGCATGTGTAGGAGTTGATTGAGCCATATGTATGTGTTGTTCCTACCTTGCTATGCCTGCTATGCTTAGAGTCGTGTCAGGTCTGGTTCATCTGGGTGATGGGCTAGAGTGAAATGATTATGTCGGTAATGAGAGTGGTGTGGTGAACACGATTTGGTAAAGGTATCGATGAGAGGCCATGTAGGAGTACATGGTGGGTTGTTTCATTGAAGCCGACCTTAAGCACTGAGATCTGTATGTGTGATTTAAGAATCAGCTACTACCATGCATTGGGCCCGAAACCAATGGACCCTCTCGGCTTCTTATTCACCCTAGTTCTCCGTCCAGGAGTTGCAAGTAGTTTCTGGTGTTTGTAGCCTACTGGAGGCCGTGGACAGCGCTGACCGTAGGGGTGGGCTGTGATGCGGTAGGTACGTGGCCGGGTGTACCGAATACCCGTTAGGTATCTCGGGAACCCTGTTCACATCGTTCGGGGCCGTATGGGAAACCTCGGCCGGACTCCCTGCGGATGGAACCTGGATAGGCGATAAACCTGGACTGGAGGCTTAGGTGATTAGGTAGGTCGTGGCCGACACCCACGTTGGGCTTCCGCTTGAAGGTTGCCGAGTACATGTCGTGTAAACGACGGTAAGTGGTGAGAGCGTGTATGAAGAAGTACACCCCTGCAGGGTTAACATGATCTATTCGAATAGCCGCGTCCGCGGTAAAGGACTACTTGGTTGCCTATACAGTTCATAGACAAGTAAATGGAAACTACTAAAAGCCTCAAGATAAGTGTGAGTGCCGAGGATGGCTCTTCCGTAGGAAGACGGAGGCGGATCCTCGGTAGTGTATTGAAGTGGTGAGTAGTGGACTCGTGTGCGCAAAACCATTTCAAGTTGGAGTATCGTAGGATAGCCTAGCCAAGAGTCAAAGCTGGCTTGCTGCAATAACTCCACCAACCCTTCTTGATAATATGCATGTATGTAGGATCTGATGTAAGTCTTGCTGAGTACCTTTGTACTCATGTTGCTATAATTTACATTTTTACAGAAGACGCTGCAACCCCTTCTGATGGGTTCTACGTAGACGTTGACATCAATGAGTAGGATAAGGCCCAGGTGGTGATCCTGAGCTTGTGAAGGACCACGTAGTATAGCTAGGCTTTCCAAGCCTCTTTTATTTTACTAGTTGTCTGTACTCAGACAAGTTACTTCCGCTGCTGGTTTGTATGACTGTATGACTTGAATGCTGGGTCGTGAGACCCGTACCTTTGTGTATGTTATGTATGGCTCCCTGAGCCTTAAATAAAGTACTTGTGTCGTAGAGTCATGTTGTGATGCTTCGTTGTATTTGCACATATCGAGCATATTGTGTGTATGATTGAAATGCTTGGTATGTGTGGGATCTGACTATCTAGTTGTTTATCTTTAGTAGCCTCTCTTACCGGGAAATGTCTCCTAGTGTTACCGCTGAGCCATGGTAGCTTGCTACTGCTCTGGAACACTTAGGCTGGCCGGCATGTGTCCTTCTTCGTTCCTGTGTCTGTCCCTTCGGGGAAATGTCACGCATTGAGTACCGGAGTCCTGTTAGCCCGCTACAGCCCGGTTTACCGGAGTCCTGCTAGCCCAGTGCTACAGCCCGGACCCACTTGCTGATGACCGACACGTTCGAAGCTGGGTCATGGATGCATGTCCCTGTAAGTCTGTACCACTTTGGGTTTACGACTAGTCATGTCAGCCCAGGCTCCTTATCATATGGATGCTAGCGACAACTATCATATACGTGAGCCAAAAGGCGCAAACGGTCCCGGGCAAAGGTAAGGCGACACCCGTGGGGATACCGTGCGTGAGGCCGCAAAGTGATATGAGGTGTTACCGGCTAGATCGATGTGACATCGAGTCGGGGTCCTGACAGAATGTTCCAACTCCGAGATGCTTGCACCAGCCCATAAATCGAGCGTTGGAGCTTGCACACCTTGTCAGCATTCTTAGGATCGACAAAACCTTCCGGCTGCATCATATACAATTCTTCCTTAAGGAAACTATTAAGGAATGCGGTTTTGACGTCCATTTGCCATATCTCATAATCATAGAATGCGGCAATTGCTAACATGATTCGGACGGACTTTAGCTTTGCTACCGGTGGGAAAGTCTCATCGTAGTCAACCCCTTGAACTTGTCGATAACCCTTAGCGACAAGCCGAGCTTTATATATGGTCACATTACCATCCGCGTCTGTCTTCTTCTTAAAGATCCATTTATTTTCTATGACTCGCCGCTCAACGGGCAAGTCAGTCAAAGTCCATACTTTGTTTTCATACATGGATCCTATCTCGGATTTCATGGCTTCTAGCCATTTGTCGGAATCCGGGCCCGCCATCGCTTCTTCATAGTTCGAAGGTTCACCGTTGTCTAACAACATAATTTCCAAGACAGGGTTGCCGTACCACTCTGGTGCAGAACGTGTCCTTGTGGACCTTCGAATTTCAGTAGGAGCTTGATCAGAAGTATCTTGATCATCATCATTAACTTCCTCTCTAGTCGGTGCAGGCACCTCAGGAACATTTTCTTGAGCTGCGCCATTCTCCGGTTCAAGAGGTAATACTTCATCAAGTTCTACTTTCCTCCCACTTACTTCTTTCGAGAGAAACTCCTTCTCTAGAAAGGATCCATTCTTGGCAACAAAAATCGTGCCTTCGGATCTGAGGTAGAAGGTATATCCAATAGTTTCTTTAGGGTATCCTATGAAGACGCATTTTTCTGACATGGGTTCGAGCTTTTCAGGTTGAAGTTTCTTGACATAAGCATCGCATCCCCAAACTTTTAGAAACGACAGCTTAGGTTTCTTCCCAAACCATAATTCATACGGTGTCGTCTCAACGGATTTCGACGGAGCCCTATTTAAAGTGAATGCGGCAGTCTCTAAAGCATATCCCCAAAAAGATAGCGGTAAATCGGTAAGAGACATCATAGATCGCACCATATCTAATAGAGTGCGATTACGATGTTCGGACACACCATTACGCTGAGGTGTTCTAGGCGTCGTGAGCTGTGAAACTATTCCACATTTTCTTAAGTGTGTGCCAAACTCATGACTCAAGTATTCTCCTCCACGATCTGATCGCAGGAACTTGATTTTCATGTCACGTTGATTCTCAACCTCACTCTGAAATTCCTTGAACTTTTCAAAGGTCTCAGACTTGTGTTTCATTAAATAGATATACCCATATCTACTCAAGTCATCAGTGAGGGTGAGAACATAACGATAGCCACCGCGAGCCTCAACACTCATTGGACCCCACACATCAGTATGTATGATTTCCAATAAGTTGGTTGCTCGCTCCATTGTTCCTGAGAACGGAGTCTTGGTCATTTTACCCATGAGGCATGGTTCGCACGTGTCAAATGATTCGTAATCAAGAGACTCTAAAAGTCCATCAGCATGGAGCTTCTTCATGCGTTTGACACCTATGTGACCAAGGCGGCAGTGCCACAAGTATGTGGGACTATCATTATCAATCTTACATCTTTTGGTACTCACACTATGAACATGTGTAGCATTACGCTCGAGATTCATTAAGAATAAACCATTCACCATCGGAGCATGACCATAAAACATATCTCTCATATAAATAGAACAACCATTATTCTCGGATTTAAATGAGTAGCCATCTCGTATTAAACGAGATCCTGATACAATGTTCATGCTCAAACTTGGCACTAAATAACAATTATTGAGGTTCAAAACTAATCCCGTAGGTAAATGTAGAGGTAGCGTGCCGACGGCGATCACATCGACCTTGGAACCATTCCCGACACGCATCGTCACCTCGTCCTTCGCCAGTCTCCGCTTATTCCGCAGCTCCTGCTTTGAGTTACAAATGTGAGCAACTGCACCGGTATCAAATACCCAGGAGCTACTACGAGTACTGGTAAGGTACACATCAATTACATGTATATCACATATACCTTTCGTTTTGCCGGCCTTCTTGTCCGCTAAGTATTTGGGGCAGTTCCGCTTCCAGTGACCACTTTCCTTGCAATAAAAGCACTCAGTCTCGGACTTGGGTCCATTCTTTGGCTTCTTCCCGGCAGCTTGCTTGCCGGGCGCGGCAACTCCCTTGCCGTCTTTCTTGAAGGTTTTCTTACCCTTGCCTTTCTTGAACTTAGTGGTTTTATTCACCATCAACACTTGATGTTCCTTTTTGACTTCTACCTCTGCTGATTTCAGCATTGCAAATACTTCAGGAATGGTCTTTTCCATCCCCTGCATATTGAAGTTCATCACAAAGCTCTTGTAGCTCGGTGGAAGCGACTGAAGGATTCTGTCAATGACCGCGTCATTCGGGAGATTAACTCCCAGCTGAGTCAAGCGGTTATGTAACCCAGACATTGTGAGTATGTGCTCACTGACAGAACTGTTTTCCTCCATCTTACAGCTAAAGAACTTGTCGGAGACTTGATCTCTCGACCCGGGCATGAGCTTGGAAAACCATTTTCATCTCTTCGAACATCTCATATGCTCCGTGTCTCTCAAAACGCTTTTGAAGCCCCGGCTCTAAGCTATAAAGCATGCCGCACTGAACGAGGGAGTAGTCATCGGTACGTGCCTGCCAAGCGTTCATAACGTCTTGTTCTGCAGGGAGAACAGGTGCGTCACCTAGCGGTGCTTGTAGGACATAATCTTTCTTGGCAGTTATGAGGATGATCCTCAGGTTCCGGACCCAGTCTGTGTAGTTGCTGCCATCGTCTTTCAGCTTGGTTTTCTCTAGGAACGCGTTGAAGTTGAGGACTACGTTGGCCATTTGATCTACAAGACATATTGTAAATATTTTTAGACTAAGTTAATGATAATTAAGTTCATCTAATCAAATTATTCAATGAACTCCCACTTAGATAAACATCCCTCCTGTAATCTAAGTATAACATGATCCGAGTTAACTAGGCCGTGTCCGATCATCACGCGAGACGGACTAGCCAACGTCGGTGAACATCTTCATGTTGATCGTATCTTCTATATGACTCATGCTCGACCTTTCGGTCTTCTGTGTTCCGAGGCCATGTCTGTACATGCTAGGCTCGTCAAGTCAACCTAAGTGTTTGCATGTGTAAATCTGTCTTACACCCATTGTATGTGAACGTTAGAATCTATCACACCCGATCATCACGTGGTGCTTCGAAACAACAAACTGTCACAACGGTGCACAGTTAGGGGGGACACTTTCTTGAAATTATTATGAGGGATCATCTTATTTACTACCGTGGTTCTAAGTAAACAAGATGCATAAATATGATAAACATCACATGCAATCAAATAATAATAGTGACATGATATGGACAATATCACATAGCTCCTTTGATCTCCATCTTGGGGCTCCATGATCATCTTGTCACCGGCATGACACCATGATCTCCATCATCATGATCTCCATCATGGTGTCTCCATGAAGTTGCTCGCCAACTATTACTTCTACTACTATGGCTAATGCGTTTAGCAATAAAGTAAAGTAATTTACATGGCGTTTCTCAATGACACGCAGGTCATACAAAAAATAAAGACAACTCCTATGGCTCCTGCCGGTTGTCATACTCATCGACATGCAAGTCGTGATTCCTATTACAATAGCATGAACATCTCATACATCACATATATATCATTCATCATTCATCACAACTTTGGCCATATCATATCACAAAGCACCTGCTGCAAAAACAAGTTAGACGTCCTCTAATTGTTGTTGCAAGTTTTACGTGGCTGAAGTAGGGTTCTAGCAACAACGTTTTCTTACCTACGTGAAAGCCACAACGTGATTTGTCAACTTCTATTTACCCTTCATAAGGACCCTTTTCATCGAATCCGCTCCAACTAAAGTAGGAGAGACAGACACCCACCAGCCACCTTATGCAACTTGTGCATGTTAGTCGGTGGAACCGGTCTCACGTAAGCGTACGTGTAAGGTTGGTCTGGGCCGCTTCATCCCACAATACCATTGAAGCAAGATAAGACTAGTAGCGGCAAGAAAGTTGACAACATCAATGCCCACAACAAATTGTGTTCTACTCGTGCAACAGAACCACGCATAGACCTAGCTCTGATACCACTGTTGGGGAACGTATCAGAAAACAAAAAATTTCCTACGGTTTTACCAAGATCCATCTAGGAGTTCATCTAGCAACGAGTGATCGGATTGCATCTACATACCTTTGTAGATCACGCGTGGAAGCGTTCGAAGAACGGGGATGAGGAAGGCGTACTCGACGTGATCCAAATCACCGGAGATCCTAGCGCCGAACGGACGTCACATCCGCGTTCAACACACGTACGGTCAGCGTAACGTCTCCTTCTTCTTGATCCAGCAAGGGGGAAGGAGAGGTTGAGGAAGATGGCTCTAACAGCAGCACGACGGCATGGTGGTGGTGGAGCTGCAGTACTCCGGCAGGGCTTCGCCAAGCACTATGGAGGAGGAGGATGTGTTGGAGAGGGAGAGGGAGGCACCAAAGGCGTGTTATGAGAGGCCCTCCTTTCCCCACTATATATAGGGAGTACAAGGGGGGGCACCAGCCCTTGGAGATCCAATCTCCTAGGGGGGTGCGGCCAAGGGAGGAATCCCTCCTCCCCAAGGCACCTAGGAGGTGCCTTCCCCTCCTAGGACTCTTCCTCCCTTGAAACCCTAGTGCATGGGCCTCTTGGGGCTGGTGCCCTTGGCCCATGTAGGCCAAGGCGCACCCCTACAGCCCATGTGGCCCCCCGGGACAGGTGGCCCCACCCGGTGGACCCCCGGGACCCTTCCGGTGGTCCCGGTACAATACCGATAACCCGAAACTTGTCCCGATGGCCGAAATAGGAACTCCCCATATATAATTTTTACCTCTGGAGCCATTCGGAACTCCTCGTGACGTCCGGGATCTCATCCGGGACTCCGAACAACATTCGGGTTACTGCATATACATATCCCTACAACCCTAGCGTCACCGAACCTTAAGTGTGTAGACCCTACGGTTCGGGGAGACATGTAGACATGACCGAGTCGCTCTTCCGGTCAATAACAACAGCGGATCTGGATACGCCATGTTGGCTCCCACATGCTCCACGAATGATCTCATCGGATGAACCACGATGTCGAGGATTCAAGCAACCCCGTATACAATTCCCTTTGTCAATCGGTATGTTACTTGCCCGAGATTCGATCGTCGGTATCCCAATACCTCGTTCAACCTTGTTACCGGCAAGTCACTTTACTCGTACCGTAATGCATGATCCCGTGAACAGACACTTGGTCACTTTGAGCTCATTATGATGATGCATTACCGAGTGGGCCCAGTGATACCTCTCCGTCATACGGAGTGACAAATCCCAGTCTTGATCCGTGTCAAGCCAACAGACATTTTTGGAGATACCCGTAGTATACCTTTATAGTCACCCAGTTACATTGTGACGTTTGGTACACCCAAAGCACTCCTACGGTATCCGGGAGTTACACGATCTCATGGTCTAAGGAAAGGATACTTGACATTGGAAAACTCTAGCAAACGAACTATACGATCTTATGCTATGTTTAGGATTGGGTATTGTCCATCACATCATTCTCCTAATGATGTGATCTCATTATCAATGACATCCAGTGTCCATAGTCAGGAAACCATGACTATCTGTTGATCAACGAGCTAGTCAACTAGAGGCTTACTAGGGACATGTTGGTGTCTATTATTCACACATGTATTACAATTTCCGGATAACACAATTATAGCATGAATAAAGACAATTATCATGAACAAGGAAATATAATAATAATGCTTTTATTATTGCCTCTAGGGCATATTTCCAACACCCATTTGGTGGATTTCAGACGCTAATAAAAGCAACAACAATCATTCAAGAGGACTGTAAAGCTCTTGTCTTTGATAAACAAATTACAAAGGTATTTCTTATTACATTTTATTTGAACGAGTACTTAAGTATAAAAGGGGCGGAGCAGCTCCGCATTCCAAGCCCGTGGCTCATCCTTCTTATGCTCGACATTGTAAAGATGGTATGCTCCATTGTGGAGCACTCTGGTGATAATGAAGGGACCTTCCAAAGCTGGGGCGAGCTTGTGTGGTTTCTGTTGATCCACTCGAAGAACCAAGTCACCCTATTGAAAGGCTCGACCCTTCACGTGTCTAGCATGGAATCGACGCAAGTCTTGTTGATAAATGGTCGACCGGATCAAAGACATCTCTCTTTCCTCCTCTAGGAGGTCAACTGCGCCTTGCCAAGCTTGTTCTGCTTCATCTTCAGAGAAGAGCTCAACTCGTGGTGCATTGTGAAGCAAGTCACTCGGTAGAACTACCTCAGCTCCATAGACCAAAAAGAATGGAGTTCGGCCAGTCGGCCGATTGGGAGTTGTCCTTAATCCCCAAAGAACTGATGGAAGTTCATCAACCCAGGCGCCCACTGCCTGCTTGAGATCTCGCATCAGTCGAGGTTTTAGTCCTTTGAGAATCAGGCCATTTGCTCTTTCTGCTTGTCCATTCAACTGGGGATGGGCGACTGAAGCATAGTCGACTCGCGTGCCTTGTGAGGCGCAGAAGGTTCTGAACTCATCAGAATTGAAGTTGGATCCGTTGTCAGTGATGATGCTGTGCGGAACCCCATATCTGAATGTCAACTCTCTGATGAAGCTGACAGCAGTACTAGCTTCAAGATTCTTAATAGGCTTGGCTTCGATCCATTTGGTAAACTTGTCGATTTCTACAAGCACGTGAGTAAAGTCACTCCTACTAGTCTTTAGTGGACCAACCATGTCCAATCCCCAAACAGTAAAGGGCCAGACGAGTGGAATGGTCTTCAGGGCTGATGCAGGTTTGTGCGACATATTGGAGTAGAACTAGCAGCCTTCACATCTGTCGACTATATCTTTCGCCATTTCATTTGCTCGTGGCCAATAAAATCCAGCTCGGTATGCTTTAGCCACAATGGTCCGAGAGGACGCATGGTGACCACAGGTCCTCGAATGGATGTCGTGGAAGATCACTCGACCTTCTTCTGGTGTTATGCATTTCTGGCTGACTCCAGTTGCACTTTCTCTGAACAGTTGTCCTCTTATTACAATAAAGGCTTTGGATCGACGGACGATCTGTCGAGCCTCTTCTTCATCCTCTGGGAGCTCTTTCCTAAGGATATATGCAATATATGGCACCGTCCAGTCGGGAGTGATGACCAACACCTCCATGATCAAGTCGACCATGGCTGGGAACTCGACTTCAGTCGGATCTGTGGCACTCTTAGGCTGCGGGGGCTCTTCAGTGAAGGGATCTTCTTGAACTGAAGGTGCATGAATATGCTCCAGGAACACATTACTGGGAATAGCTTCTCTCTTGGAGCCTATCTTTGCTAAATCATCTGCTGCTTGATTTTTCAGTCGGGGTATATGATGGAGCTCTAACCCCTCAAACTTATTTTCCAACTTCCTCACCGTGTTACAGTAACCAGTCATGGCTGGGCTTCTGACGTCCCATTCCTACATCACTTGATTGACTACCAAATCTGAGTCGCCATAGACCATGAGGCGACGGACACCGAGTGAGATGGCCATACGCAACCCATAGAAGAGTGCTTCATATTCTGCTTTGTTATTGGAGGAATCAAAGTGAATCTGGAGGACATATTTGAGCTTGTCTCCTCGGGGGGATACCAGTACCACCCCAGCACCGGAACCATTCAACATCTTGGAGCCATCAAAGAACATGGTCCAGTGCTCCGAGTGAACTTGAGTCGGCAGTTGTTGTTCAATCCGTTCGGCGAGGAAATCCACTATTGCTTGGGACTTGATAGCTTTCTTTGCCTCGAACTTGATATCTAAGGGAAGGAGTTCAATCGCCCACTTTGCCACTCGATCAGTTGCATCTCTGTTGTTCAGAATCTCTGATAATGGAGCGTCGCTGACGACTGTAATGGAGTGATCAGAGAAGTAATGTGCAACCTTCTTCGTGTTCATATAAATCCCATAAACAAGCTTCTGATAATGTGGATATCTTTGCTTTAATGGAGTCAAAACTTCAGAGACATAGTATATTGGGCACTGAACTTTGTAGGCTTTTCCTTCTTCTTCCCGCTCGACCGTAAGTACTGTACTGACAACTTGTCCAGTGGCTGCAATGTAAAGCAGTAAAGGCTCTTTACTGATTGGAGCAGCAAGCACCGGCTGGGTGGAAAGCAGGGCTTTGAGCTCTGCAAATGCTGCATCAGCTTCAGGAGTCCACCCGAACTTATCTGACTTCTTCACCAGTCGATAAAGAGGTAGTGCCTTTTCACCGAGGCGAGAAATGAATCGATTTAGGGTGGCCAAACAACCAGTAAGCTTCTGGACATCATGCACACACACATGGCGTTTCATCCGGAGTATGGCACCCACTTTCTCTGGGTTAGCGTCGATCCCTCGTTCGGAAACGAGAAAACCGAGTAATTTTCCGCCTGGAAATCCAAACGTGCACATTGATGGATTGAGCTTGATATCATACCTTCTGAGGTTGGCAAAGGTTTCAGCAAGGTCAGCCAATAGGTTGGAACTTTTACGTGACTTGACCACAATGTCATCCATGTATGCTTCCACATTCTGACTGATCTGAGTGAGCAAGCACTTCTGAATCATCCGCATGAATGTGGCTCTAGCGTTCTTCAAACCGAATGGCATATTGACATAACAGAAGCACCCAAATGGGGTGATGAAAGCTATTTTTATCTCATTGGGTCCATACAGACGGATCTGATGATACCCGGAATAAGCATCCAAAAAGGACAAATGCTCACGCCCCGCAGTCGAGTCGACTATTTGGTCGATGTGAGGGAGAGGAAAGTGATATTTCGGATAGGCCCGATTGATATGTTTGAAGTCGATGCACATGCGAAGTGAGTCGACCTTCTTTGGGACCATGACAACATTAGCTAACCACTCGGAGTGGTAAATCTCTCGGCTAAACTCAGCTGCCAGAAGCCGAGCCACTTCTTCATCGATTGCCTTCCTCTTCTGTACGGCGGACCGTCGAAGATGTTCTTTGACTGGTTTCACCATTGGGTCGACTCGCAAACGATGCTCAGCCAGTCCCCTGGGAACACCTGGCATGTCAAAAGGTTTCCATGCAAAGATGTCCCAATTCTCATGGAGGAACTGGATGAGCGCTTCTTCCTATTTGGAGTCGAGTGTTGTTGAAATGTGAGTCGGATCAGCATTGGGATCCGTTGGATGAATATGAATCGGCTTCGTTTCACCAGATGACTGGAATGCTGAATCTGTGGCAGGCTTCTTAGCACGCAACAAATCACTCGGATCTGCATTTTTTTGATACTCCTACAACTCCACTACTGCCATTTGTGCATCGGCAATCTTTGAGCCCTTCTGGAAGCACTCTTCTACCTTCTTTCGACTGCCAGTGATAGTGATCACCCCTTTAGGACCAGGCATCTTCAATTTGAGGTACACGTAACATGGTCGAGCCATAAAACATGCATAAGCTGGCATGCCTAGAATAGCATGATAGGCACTTTGGAAATCCACAACTTCAAATGTCAACTTTTCCTTGCGATAATTCTTGGAATCACCGAAAACTACATCAAGGGCGATCTGACCGAGTGACACAGGAATAACTCCATGGAAACTCATATTACTTTCACTGAGTCTGGACATCGGAATGCCCATTCCTTTCAACGTCTCTGCATATAGTATATTCAGACCACTGCCACCATCCATCAAAACCTTAGTCAATCGAGTGCCTTTGACTACTGGGTTGACCACCAGCACTTGCCTCCCAGGGGTGGCTATGTGCGCTGGGTGATCGGACTGGTCGAATGTAATGGCAGTCTGAGACCACTTCAAATAACTGGGTGTCACCGGAGCGACCATGTTCACTTCTCTATTGATGACTTTCAGTCGACTCTTACTCTCAACATCAGGAAAATCATTAGAGTGGAATTGACGTGGGGGTAACCATCATCATCTTCCTCCTCATCCTCAACTTTGTCCACTTTCTTCTTCTTTTCCTTGGGCTGTTTCTCTCGGAATTGCTGGATTAGGAGTCAACATTGTCGAGTGATATGCTTCGGGTAAATGAAATTACCCTCTTCATATTTTTTTGGTGTGAATGTGGCATGGTAAATCTAGCACATCATTTCCATCTTGATCTTTTACTTTCTTGCGGTTCCACGGCCCTTTGGGTTTCCCTTTGAACTTTCCTTGAGTCACGGCTAAGGCTTCACCAGGAGCAGCTGGCTCGGCTTTGCGCTTCTGCTTCCGACTGGAGTTCCCTCCTCCGGTTTCGTGGGCGACTGTTTTGTGCTTGCCACTCCGGAGTCGGTCTTCTTCTTCACCATTGGCGTATTTGGTGGCAATCTCCATCATCCGAGTTAGAGTCAATATGTACAGCCACTCGATAATCCTCAAGCCAAGTGTTAGGCTTGGACTCGCCAGTGAACTTACTGACTCCAATCGCCAACCTGAAGTTGGGAGGAATCACTGCAGCCCTGATGGCTCTACTGAAGCACTCTGGACCTGAGACATGTACCCTGCTGGTGGTTGGGAAATCTCTGTCGTGACCTTCTCTGTGAGCTCTGTTTCTGTCGACCAGACCCTGAACGAGAATAGATCTCGCATCAAAGCCTGGCTCCCTGGGGTCGACTGGAATCCTTCGCCCGCCACTGTGAGGACGTCTGTCATCATGCTGTCGAGGCATGTATGACTCACTCCTTGGGGGAGGCGTGGGCACTCGACGACGATCATCATGATCGAGTCAGTGATCATAGTGCTCGCGGTTTCTGTACTGATCTCGCCGGTCCCCACGTCCTTCACGCCTCGGGGGCGATCTCGGGCTGTGAGCCGACTGGACTGTGTCTGCAACTACGGGCCTGCTATGGATCCTATTCCGCGATTGAGATACTGTTGTATTCTGCTCTCCCACCGCACGGAGCAAAGCTCGGATCTGCGCCAAACCTCGACCAGCTTCTGACTGGGAAGGTTGGATTGACTCCGCTATTCGGGCCGCAACTGCGATATTCTGGATCGGAGTTCGGTATACCTGAGTCGGAGGCAGAAAAAGTTGGCGTCGACTGAACTCGGGGATACGCTGCCGAGCACGCTCGTCAAGTGCGCGCTGGAGGTTCTCCAGTCAAGTGCGCTCAGCCAAGTTGGCCAGACGCACCTCCTCCAAGGCCTGGGCCTCAGGGGTTTCTCCAACGATAGGAGTGTGAAGCGCATCCATGTTCCGGCGGCGAAGTTCTTCCCTTTGCTGCGAAGAGAGGGGTTTGGGGCGGTACGCTTCATGAACACGCGACGGATCACCGTCCCCATCGCCTCCGTCTTCACGGGTGAAGCCAGGAGGACTGCGTGGTCCATTGACTATCAAAACTTCTGCCGCGGGGTCGCTGTTGTCGCACTCGGATGCAGTCTCTACGGAGCCAGTTGAACGGGCCGTAGAGAGTTTCATCGGGCTCAATTGCCGCGACTTGGGGGGTGGCCGACTGGCGAACCACCGCATGCCTCACCCACCGCAGAAGCCTCGATCGACCGGAACGCTTGCTCCGGCGGGCTGCGGGGAGGGAGGTCAGCACAGGAGCCGACCGATACTAAGTCGACGGCTGCCGTAGGAGGACGCCACGGACGCACATGCGAAAGTGTGTTGCCCCGTGGACGGGGAGCGCCTCGACGTTAAGTGGCGCTTCTTGGAGCCAAGCGGAGTCATTGGCGACGAATACGAGCGCACCAAGATGGATCTCGCGGCCCTCGGACAAACCTCCGCCCGAAACCATGTTGATGGGGATCGGAAAAAATCGCAACTTCTCCAACAAGTCGCTAAGACACCTACCCCACGGTGGGCGCCAACTGTCGTGGTTCTAAGTCTGACAGTAGAATGGGGGGTAGGAGTGTAGAGGCAAGATCCTAGCTATGGAGGAGTTTTACACACGAGTTTTATGAGTTCAGGCCCTTCTCGGAGGAAGTAACAGCCCTACGTCTCGGAGCCCGGAGGCGGTCGACTGGATTATATGCGTGTGAATTACAGGGGGTGCCAACCCTTGTGCCTATGGAGGGGGTGGCTTATATAGAGTGCGCCAGGACCCCAGCCAGCCCACGACACAGAGGGTTTAAGGTACATTGAAGAGAGAACGTTACTGGAAATGCCCACATTAAAGTGTTGTGAATGCCAATTAAGCCTATGAGTAAATGCTCGACCGTTGCATATGCAGAGTGGCTTTAGCTCTTCTGCCTATCGAGTGACTTCTGCGACGGTCGAGTGACATCGATTCTTCCGAGTGGAACGTTTCTGGTCGAGTGAATGATGATACTCTTTGGATGATCCTGGCTTTAGGGTGCTGTCCTAGGGGAGGATGTCTAGGTCAGGTCTATGACCCTACCCTAGGTACGTAGCTTCATCACCCCCCCCCTTGCCCAGTCTGAATTGGACAAGGGGAAGGGGGGCGCCCCCTTCTTCCTTGTCTTCTCTCCTCTTTCCCTTCTTCTCCTTCTTGGACTAGGATAGGGGGAAACCTACTCCTACAAGGAGTAGGATTCCACCCCCCTTGGCACGCCCAAAGGAAGCAAATGAGGTGAGGATGATAACAAGGAACCAAGATGCGGCGGCTAAGGAGAGGAGGTTGGAGGCCGAGGAGAGGAGGGTGGCGGCCGAGGAGAGGAAGGTGGCATTGTAGGAGAAGAAATTGGCCATGGAGGAGCGATCTAGATTGTTAGAATGTGAGAAGTACTTGATCTCCGGGGACACATCTACACTCGATGAGAAGCAAAAGGAGTACGTCAATTTGCCCGTGAAGAAGTCTTGGTCCAAAAAAGAGCCATGGGCATGTGAGGTATGGGAGCTACCATGGGAGGCATGGGTGGCTTCGGAGCTACCATGGGAGGCATGGGAGCATCTACGGGAGGCATCGGTGGCATGGGGGGCATGGGTGGCTTCAGAGATACCATGGGCGGCATGGGAGGCATGTGTGGCTTCGGAGCTACCATGAGACGCATGGGTGGCTTCGGAGCTACCATGGGAGGCATGTGTTTTGGGTCTCTCATGGGAGACATGGGAGCACCTCCGGGTGACATGGGTGGACACATGTCTTCCGGGGTGCCTCACATACCTTCGCATGATGCCGTTAGAGATCCTGTGAACACCTTTCGAGCTCCCCATGATGATGGGGTGCGCGACAATGAAGAGGAGGAGGAAGAATCGTCTTCAGATGAGGATGAAGAATTGGAGGAAGAGGAGGACGATGATGATGTGGCATGATTGTTGATGTGCCATTTGTTTGTGTGAACTTTTATGTGTCATGAACTTGGTTGGGTGATTTTGAACTTGGTTGGATGATGATGTGGCATGATTGTTGATTTGCTGTGCAATTGAACTATGTTATGCCTTTTATTTTGCATATTTGTTTAATGTTTGAAACATCATCACATTGTCAAAATGGACGTGTAAAATCTTATTTGCAAGCGCCGGCTGCTCGCGCACGCTGTAAGTTAGCACGCCATATTTTACAGCGGCCGCTGGAGTCAGCGTCCTGCCGCGCGTAAAAACTGCTATTTCCATGCTGTAAAAAGGTTTTAGTGCGCGTGGTTGCGCGCCTGCTAGAGATGCTCTTAGCGATGACTACAATTTAACCTAACACACATCGCCAACCACAGGAATGAGAAGAGGGACCTGACCTTTACTTGCAAAACCAAAACGGAGCTAGCATCGTGAGACGGAGGGGGGGCATGGAGGGAAGCGACAGGGAGGGAATTTAAATGCTTCTGTTCAAGGCAATAAAGAACATCATCACCTCTCCACCTCGACGCAGCTTAGCTGTCCGGCGCCCTCATTATATATCGCCACGGGAGCTGCACCACCACCCCTCAAATACTCAGGCACAGGGCAGGGGGCTCTCACTTGGTCCGGTGTCCTTCACCCCGGCCGGCAGCGCTAGCTAGTACGTGCATGCAAGTGCCCTTCCAAGCGCGCGCCTCCAAACCACCCTATCTCCACCTCCACCTCCACACCCACATTAGTTTGGTTTCGCGTACACGTTCCGTGTCACTAGCTGGGTAGCTTCAACGTACTCCAAAGGTAATGTACCGCGCGGCAACGTCGGCTATTTAATTGCATCGATGGATCATTAGTATAGCTAGGTTGATGGAGGAGTATTCTGTTGATGTTGTTTTATGTTTGAGATCGAGCGAAAGCATGACATGAGCTATATTTGGTGTGCATTGTGCAGTGCAGCGGTGGTGTGCGGAGTTAGCTTGAAGATGAGCAGGAACAATGGCAAGGGGCCGAAGCTGGACCTGAGGCTGAGCTTCTCGCGGTCACGCGGCGGCGGCGGCGGCGGCGGCGGCGGAGGGGGTCCATCGGCTGCGCCGCCGGGAGGCAGCAACTCGCCGAGGAGGATGTCTTCGTCGTCTTCTTCCTCGGCATCCCCGCCGAGCTCGTGCGTGTCGTCGGAGGGGAGCCCGGAGGCTGGCGGGGGCAGTGGTGGCTCGGCGATGATCCTCGCGGGCTGCCCCCGGTGCATGATGTACGTGATGCTGTCGCGGGAGGACCCCAAGTGCCCCAAGTGCCAGAGCACAGTGCTCCTCGACTTCAACGACGTGGGCGCCGACCACCGCAACCCAGGGTTCGGCTCCGGCAAGGTCGGCAAGGGCAAGCGCGGCTGAACCGACCGGCCGGGCTTCTTCGATCTAGATGCTTAGCCGTCGTGTCGTCGATCGCCTAGCTGCCGTCCTCTTTAGTTTCTCATCAATCGTGTGCGTGCGTGTTCGTTGGTGTTGGTGTGTGCGTGCGTGCGAGTTGGGTCAAGAAGAAAGGAATTATTCCGTAGACCCGTCCCTTCCATGGACTAGCTAGTGGGACGCCGGGGTGCCCATGGAACGGGTCTAGGTAATAATTTCATCTGTTGTGTGAGTCGTGACTTCGTGCGTTTGTAGTACGGGGCAGTACTGGCAAGGATTAAGATTTTGTCTCTGAGGTTTTATAGAAGGCAGTAATGCGCTTGTCTCGCCCCGTCCTTTGGCGCCAGGCACAGCCGTGAAGCTTGACGCGGCCGGGGCATAAATACGCTGCAGTGACGCATTTCATTTCATACGGACGAACGACCGACGTCGAGCTATAGCTCTGGCTAGCTATGTCAGATAGGCAGCTCATTCATTCTCGTTTAACTCGCGCACATGTCCTACGTACGCCGCATCGAGCGAACATACGTACGCACGTACGTACGTACGCCTGCATGCATAATAACCTTTTCTGAATATATACTGTATGTATGGTTTTTGCATGATAAATTGTACTACTAGTACTCCTACTCAGAACATGCAAAGATCATCATGAGATTAACATGAATGAAGACTCGGGCAGTCAAATCAAAGTTGAGAAAAGTCTTGTTTTCTCGAGACCATGCATGCACTAATAAAGCTCAGACAACTTTTCCTGCAAAATAAGTTTGCATGTTGCACGGTTCAGACTTCAGACCACACACCACACCAGAGAGAAAGAAGCAAGGGAAGAGGCAGGCACGCATGGGAAGATGCTGGGTGGTTAGAGTCATTCAAAGGGGAGACTATTGCGGATTAACTCGCTTTTAAACCCAGAATGAATGCACGAGTAATTGGAGACAGTTGTGCAATAACAAAGAGGGGCATCGATCGTGTCAGGGCGCCGATGCATCAAACCACACAGTCGATGCCAACCTTGTCGCTTCAATGCGTTGTTGCTGAAATGCAAGGAAGGCCAATTGATTCCTCACACAGCCAGCCACTAAATGTGCCCTCATTTCCACTTCGTCTCAGCCTGCCCGGCTGTCTGGTACGCTAGCTTTCCACTGTACTCGCTACGCTCTACTGTGCGTACGTGCCTCTTCTGGACACAGAATCAAGGCACGCTGCGGCCGCTCCATCCCCTTGCACAGTCGCCGGCTTAATGCCGTCGAGAAATAAACAGTGCAACAGCCGCAGCAGCAAGAAGATTATGAAAATTACTGGCAGCAGCACAGTGTGCATGCGCCCCAACATAAATTAAGGCAGGCTCGATGGCCTCCCTTCTGAAAAGGACCTGTCCAACAGTGACCTCCGGAGAAGACGCTTGTCGATATCAACTTAGCTGGCCACTTTTAGGCAGACGCGCGCAGGCAGGCAGAGGTGTTATGGTGGGCATTCAGCTGATGGTATCCCGGTCCGTGCAAAGCTAGCGCCGATCGAGTACATGTGTGCATGGTCGTGCATGCAGAGTAGTAAACCGCGGCAATGCATGCATGGCCATACATATCCATCCTTGTCAGGCAAATTAAACGGATCGACCAATCAATCGACCAACCACTCGATTTCGGAACCCCTCCGAGCTAAAAGACCAGCTCATAATCAACCCCGATCATCGCAATTGAAGGCCATATAGTGCCTAGAGAGAAGATACGTACGGAGTACTAAAAACTAATAAGTGCCCATGAATATGAGTTGTTGCTTCTTGGCCAGGGTCACAGCTCCGACTGAGCTGTTCTTCTTTCTATGCAAAGATGCAGCGAATCATGCGTCCAAAATGTTTTGGTCATCAGATGCTCAATCGATCAAGTACTCCGTTTGATGCTCGGTGCCGCCATCTAGGAGTACTTCAGCCATGAATGGAGATTGGTAGGAATCATAAGTTCACTTTTGTGCCTAGATGGGGGTAGTAAACTAACTACTCCATTATACAAAGTGAGAAGGGCTGGTTGATCGGCATGAGAAATGATTTCATGGCATGTAGTATATATGCATGCACGGCACAAGAAACTTATTAAGGATGGTGCAGAAATTAAGCAGTGGGGGTGCTACCACAACTCAAAAGAACTGTCGTAGCTGGTACGCCAGTGTCAACAGCCTAGCTTGCAGATTTGTTGTGCAAATCGTATACCTAGCTATTACGAGGTCAATGGTCCATACGCATTTGATATAGCCAGCTAGCTGTACTACAAAGTACGTACTAGTACGTGGATCACTACTGGCAGACCGATCTCTGCCCGCCTGTTTTTATTTTTACTTTCATGAAATACAGCAAAAGCTTGGCCTTTTCGTTATTTGAGCAAGGAGTAAGAGTATGTACAAGGCCGAAGCCAAAAAGAAGCAAACGTACTATTCTCCCGGAATGATCACCCCTAAGTGTTTCCCTCTGGCAATACACCACAATCTAACCTCTCTCTTGGTATTGCCAAATACCATCATAGGCAAGGACGCAAAATTTGGCATGCATTTCATGTAGCCAGCTAGCTGTACTACAAAGTACGTACTAGTACGTGGATCTCTACAGGCAGACCGATTTCGGCTTGCTTGTCCAATGCTTAAAACTTTGTGAAGCAAAAGTGTCGTGCGTACGACGATCATTGGGACCGGTAATGGCCCCTTTGCGATTTGACTGTGGCATGTGGGGATACACTCGTGCAAAGAGCAGAATCAACAGACCACACAAGTGTTCACCCAGGTTCGAACCGCCGTGAGGCGTAAAATCCTACCCCTGCTTTGTATATTGGATGTGTTTGAGCTAAGTACAAGGAGCTTAGCTTGCCGGTAAGGTGCGCGGGAAGTGCGGCTACGCATGTAAATGAGCAATGTGTCGACCTTTGCAGATCATGCCAGTAGATAATCTTACTTCTCGAGATAGCAACTCCCCCATGTGACAATTCTGATGATAATCGTGAAGCAGATGATCCTGAGGCAGAAAACTTGGCCATGAACATCTATTCACAACAACATCCTGTAGCAAGGACAAACTGTTCGAAGGAGAAGAAGAGGCGAGGTGAGCGCGGACCTACTTTGGGGCATGGTTTAGAGAGTATTATAGCAAGGACCGGATCTACGATGAAGGTTGGCTTCATGGAGGGAGCAAACATGCCTATTAACCCTCTCCAAGCAGCAAAACTAGTTCGAAGGTTGGTTTTGAAGTCAAAAATCATTTGCCATTAAAAACCAAGTGGAAGGAGTAGAGTGCAGAAGGGAATAAGCATATGCTTCCTGAAACATAAAATTCATTAAAGGTCAGCCATCAAATGAATCTCTTTTGCATTTGTGCCATACCACATCTTTTTAACTTCGCACCCTAAATGTTGTAACATGCATGTGTGTATAATGTCTGCAACTAATGTTTGAGTTTCCAAACAACGCTCCATTGCCGAAGGGAGTTTCTGACCCCGAGCAAGCAGCCGCATCCCCACCCAGCCGCCGCCGCTGTTCCCGTTGCAGTCCCGCCGCCGCCGTGCCCTAGCAACCTCGTTTCCCACTGCGACCGTTCGCCTGAGCTCCGATGGAGAAGCGGCACGGTGATAAATCGCAGCCCACAGGAACCATCCGATATAGTTGAACGACATGTATGTTTCTAGTCGAAACCCTAGCAATTAGGATTAGTCGATTTAATGGGCGATTTAACTGTTGTTCATTGAGTTGCTTCAGTTTTCAAACAATACTGACATTTATTTAGGATTGGGCTCGTGATAGTGGAAGCTAGTGTGAAAAAATGAAAACCCTAGAAATTAGGATCCGTTCATAGGAGCCCATATTAGATTCTGTGGTAATTTCGATCCTCATAATCGCTTTCATTTTTACAATTTTGATTTGCAAATTTCGTCTTTGATTGATTGCTAGCTCTACCTGGATGGAAGAGTTTTGCGTCGGAGACGAGCAGTTGCTGGCCAAGTGCAATGAAATATGCTCCTGGTTTCCGGGCGTGGATTCGCTCGAGTTGCACTCGCTGGGCCTGACTTTGGAAGTGACACCGGATGAACTGAAGCAGATGGTTCCTGAAGGCAAGGGGGCAATCACATTGGAGATTCTCCTCTGGGCAATGGCAGAGGTGATGGAGCCGTCGGATCCTTGACAGCAAGCTCGCTGGTACGAGTACCGCTCCCACCTCTCATCGTCGAATCCAGAGCCGGAAGGGCCGGAGAATTTGCATATTTGTCAGGACCCCGATTCCAAGTCACATCAATCTAGCCGGTAACACCTCATATCTCTTTGCGGCCTCACACACGGTATTCCCACGGGTGTCGCCTTACCATGGCCCGGGACCGTTTGCGCCTTTTGGCTCACGTATATGATAGTGTCGCTAGCATCCATATGACAGGTAACCCGGACCGACATGGCTAGTCGTGAACCCAAAGCGGCACTAACCTATGGTGACAGGCATACATGAATCACATCGAGCATGTCGGTCAGCAGCGTGTGAATCCGGGCTGTAGCACTGGGCTAACAGGACTCCGGGAACCCGGGCTGTAGCAGGCTAGGCAGGACTCCGAATGTCACTGCGTGACATTTCCCCGAAGGGACAGACACAGGAACGAAGTGAAACACATGCCGGCCAGTCAAGTGTCTTGAGCAGTAGTGCTGGGCTAGCAGGACTCCGGTTAACCGGGCTGTAGCGGACTACTATGGCTCATGGAAGCACTAGACTACATTTCCCCATAAGATAGGCTGCCAAGAATAAACAACTAGATTGTCGGATCCCACACATACCAAGCATTTCAATCATACACACAATATGCTCGTTATGTGTAAATACAACATGGCAACACAACATAACTCTACGACTTGAGTATTTATTCATTAGGCTCCGAGGAGCGAGACATTACAAACATGGGTCTCATGACCCAACAATCATAGCATACAAATCAAAGCACATGCGGAAGCTTAACATGTCTGAGTACAGACATCTACAAATGAAAAAGGCTAAGAAGCCTGACTATCTACCAGATCCTGCTGAGGGCACAAGATAGTAGCTGAGGTATCAAGCTAAACATCGAAGTCCACGCGGAACTACTAGCAAGACTGAAGTCTCTCTCTGCAAAACATAAATTAAGCAAACGTGAGTACAAAAGTACTCAGCAAGACTTACATCAGAACTAACTACATATGCATCGGTATCAACAAGGGGGGTGGTGGAGTTTAACTGCAGCAAGCCAGCTTTGACTCAGTGGCTAACCTGAACTATGACTGCAAGCAACTCTTTTGAGGTGGCGCACACGAGTCCACATATTCACCATATCAATACACCACTATGGATCCGCTCCCGTCTTCCCACGAGGACGCCATCCATAGCACTCACGCTTATCTTGCGCATTTTAGAGTATCCACTTTCACTTGTCTATGAACTGTTATAGGCAACCCAGAAGTCCTTTACCGCGGACGCGGCTATTCGAATAGATCATTTATAACCCTGCAGGGGTGTACTTGGTCACACATGTTTCCACCACTTAGCGTCTGCACACGACATGTGCTCGACAGACTTCAAGCGAAAGCCGACGTGGGTGTAGACCACGACCTGACTAACTGCACAAGTCTCTAGTCCAGGTTTATCGCCTATTCGGGTTCCATACGCAAGGAAATCCGGCCAGGGTGTCCTCAACGGCCCCAAATGATGTGTACAGGGTCCCGAGACGCCAAACGGGCGCCCGGCATACCCGGCCGCAGTGTATCTACCGCATCATAGCCCACCCGTAGGGTCAGCGCTACGCACGGCCGCCAACACATAACCTACAAACACCAGAAACTAGTTGCAACTCCTGGACAGAGGACGAGAGGGGTCAATAAGTCGAGCGGGGTCATATTTCAGGGCCCAGTGTGTGGTAGTAGTTGTTTCATGGATCACAAACACAGAACTCAGTTCCTGAGGACGGTTTCAGTGAAACAACCCACCATGTACTCCTACATGGCCTCTCACCGCTACCTTTATTAAATCGTGTTCACACACTTAGCTCACACACAGTAGGACATGTTCACACACCTCCGATTCATCCCCGATGAACCAGACCTGACACGACTCTATGCAATAGCAGGCATGACAAACAAGCATGAATGAGTAGGCACATCAGGGCTCAAACAACTCCCACTCGTGCTAGTGGGTTTCATCTATTTACTGTGGCAATGACAGGTAATGCAGAGGATAAGGGGGTTCAACTACCGCAGCAAGTAACAGATAAATCGTTGTTGTCCTAATGCAGTAAAAAAGAGCAGGAGCGAGAGAGTGGGATTGTATCGGAATGAGCAAGGGGGTTTTGCTTGCCTGGCACTTCTGAAGATAGTAATAGCTCTTCATCGGTGTCATCAAACTCATCGTCGGAACCACGTTTACTGAGAGGGGACAATACCGGCAAACAAGGAGGAAACACAATCAATGCAATGCAGCAATATGAGGCATGCTCATGACATGGCAAAATGAGTGTGTTTTGGCTAATGCAACTTAGAATAGATTGGTTTGAGTTCATTTGAATCAAGGATTCAAACGCAAACCCAAAATAAGAGGTCACATTAGTGCATTATCTTGTTTCACCTAAACAGCAAGGTTGAAGTGTTCTAACATGCATGAAAATAGCATAAATAGATAGATTGGATTTTTCTGATAATTTTTCATATATAAATTATTTCATTTGGAGTTATAGATTAATTTCTATGATTTTTAGAAGTTTAGGCCTTTTTCTGGATTTTATAATTATTTATAATTAACTAATTCCAGAAAATGCATTACTGCGTCAGCAGCACGTCAGGATGACGTCAGTGAGTCAACGGGTCAGCCCAGGTCAAACCTGGCCCATGGGTCCCACACGTCATTGACTCAGTTAACTAACATGTTTAAGAAATAAAAACCTAATCTAAAGATTAACAAGGCTGGGCCCACTGGCAGTGACTTGGGTGGTGTTTAGTGGGTAGACTAATCTGACCACGTTGGCGGGTTAGCATCGGCGATGACCAGAGCACGGCAGTGTTGGCCGTCTGGCCAGCTCCTGCGCCGGGAGGACGCGTGGCTAGGTGCGTTGGGAATCTGGCATTGCGGCGCGCCGTCTGGTGGTGGTGGGAGGTGCTGGGGTGGTGTGCAGTGGCGGCGGCGGCATCGTCGGTGGCGACCGAAGCTCGGTCAGGTGCGGCGACGGCTCTAGAGCGGGTGCTCGGCCGGGTTAGCATGCCAGAAGTGGCCCGCGGTTCCTATCAGGGCTAATGGGCACCTAGGCGTGACCAAATGGTCACCGAAGGCTGCCGGCGATGAGCAAGTGCGGCGGCGACCTACGAGCATCGGTAGAACGACGATTATGGCGAGCAAAACACAACGGGGTTAGGGGTAATCGACGGCTGAGCTCACATCGAGTCGGATGAGACAGACGGCGAGCTCGGGGAGGCAGAGTCGGCAGCGAATCGACGCGTGCGGATTCCGGACACCGAGGAGGAAGAAGATGAAGCAGTCGGCGATGCAGGCCCTCCCAGCGCTCGAGGCTAGGGTGGGGCGAAGCGGCGGACGATGGTGGAGCTTGCAGACGAGGTGGGGAGGCGAGGGGAGCACGGTGGGCACGGTGGCAGCAAGCGGCGGTGATGGCAACGCTCAGTTGCGCGCGAGAGAGAGGGTTAGAGGAGGGGGCGAGAGCAGAGAGTAATGGGGAGAGGCAGAGAGGGGTCCAGGGCGGCGACAAGGGAAGGATCGGGGCTCACAGGTGGAAGCAGGAGGTGGCCGAAGCTGCACGCACGCGCGCCACGCCTCTCCTCTGCCTACTGGCTGAAGGAAGAAGACGAGCGTGCCCCTGTGGGCTGGGCCCACAGTGTTGGGCCTGGTGGGCTGAGCCAGGTGAGCACTCTCTCTCTCTCTCTCTGTGTGTTACCTATTTGTTTCCTCCTTTCTAATTTTTGCAGTTTGTTTTTGATTTAGTTTTAACACCAAATCAATTTTAAACTTCATGAAAATAATTGTGTGAACTAAATAGACTTATCCAAAGCCACGCAACAATTTTCAGAATTATTGAACATATATTTATTATATAATAAATATAGATCTTCAAATATTTATTGGATTAATTCAAATGGTCCAAATAAATATTTCTGAGCTCCTAAAAATATTGGTTTGAATTTTACCTCTTGCCAGTATTTTTATAGAATACCAGGGACATTTTCTTGGACTCATTTGAGAAGATTTTAAAGTTGGTTATTTTTGAACTGATTTCTGAGGGTTTCAACAAACCTCAATTCAACTTTCAGAAATTTTAGACACGATGCATGAGTGCTGATGCAACTATTTCACTCAGGTATTCTAGGGCTGTGACAACTCACCCCCACTAAACAAAAATCTCGTCCCGAGATTCAAGCGTAGGGTAAGAAGAAGGGGGGACGCAGACTAACACAATCTTCGTGATCCAACTGTCCTTCTCGAAGATATTGATTCATTGCTTCAATTTGATCTTGACGTCTTTGCTTTGGAGATCTCCATTCAACATGATGATGGCAGAAAGAAACTCTACAGAAATCGATCTCCTCGAAGATCAAGTACTCAGGATCAACTCATGGAGTGAGACGTTGAAACATCTCTTGAGCTGAGACACCAACACACCTCAGGGGGAATGGCAAGGAACTGATGACAAAGGTTCAATAGGTAGGCAACAATTCCACGCTTAATTAGATGGTGAGGGGGTTTCAAAGTAGCGAGGAGTTATGTTGCCCATAATACCATAACGAGGCACCTTAGTGAAGGTGACTCATAGAGCTATTCCCTTAAGTGGCAAAAAGAATTACTTTTGATACAGAGATCATTGAAACTCTCTATACCAGCCTAAGGAAATGCACAATGATCGTTTGAAGGAGTTCGAAAGGATGGCATACCCAGACTAGAATGGATGATGTGGACTACCTTGTTGAAGACAACGCGAGGGATGATTTTTCTTGCGCGTGCTCTCAAGAACTTGAGCATTTCCATAATCATCAAGGTCTTACCAACATCCGTGTTGAGGATCCTGGCAACACATCATACTACCATGATAAATAGTGATGGACGATGCAGATGCATAGAAAGACAACCCTTTCTCATATTTCACCTTAGCGAGGCCAAGGGAACGAAATCTGGATGATCGACCGAGAGACATTTAACACTCCGCTTCTAATGTTCTCCTTGATGTACTGGTTACCATGGTCATGCTTTAAAGCATCAACATAGCCATCAAGTAGTGGTCGGACTTCGGAATACAAAGGATCCATAAGGAACAACTTCTGGAGTAAATCCTACGAAATCCTTATGGAGAGGTGGCCAACTTCTTCAATCAAGATACTACAATATTAGATCTTCCGACTGGGTGTGTCAGCCACGACATCCACTTTACCGGGTTACACAGAGACCAATATTATAGCTCTTGGGAAAACGTTCCAACCATCATATCTGCCTGAGATTCAGATCTGGTTGGTGTCAGGATATTCCAGACTCATCGAGTCTAGAAAGAAAATGATAGTTTGCAACACGAATCGACGAAACAACGTTGCGAGATTCTCGGAAAATGGACTATGGTAGTAAGCTCCAAAATATGAGCTGGTTTTGCTACAAACAGGTGAACATATTGTCCGAGACAAGCGTGACCACGTGGTAGTCTTATAATAAAATACTACCAAGTTCAGGTTGGGGAACCGTCAGCAAGGATAACGAAGTCCTGACATAAGTCATGATTCTTAAGAAGGAACTTCTTCTCCTTAAACAAATCAATCAGTGGCTTTGTGTGCTAGGGATACACATAGAATGAAGGTAGCTAGTCTCACAAACCAATGTATACTTCGCACATGCATAACTGACTTGGGATGATTCCGAAGGAAGCCAAAAAAAATCTTTCTCGAACTCATGGCGGCAACTTACACCTAATGTACGCGAACTTGGAGAAAGTCATTTCTTTCATCCAAGCATAAGCTTCATGAACGGAACACGAAGGCATTGCTTACAAAATTCTCAACACTAGGTTGATGTTCAACATGAATCATGGGGGAGACAAAATGCTGCTGATGGGCTCAACAGCAACTCATCGAAATTTCCATATCACTGGACTTCCACCATCATGTGAACACGGTGATAGCATTGGTCAGACCAAAAGATGTAATGGTGTATGCTCGAGAGATCAACCACCAGTAAGACAACATTACGAACATTGTTGGTTCTGATTTGACTTGACGGTAGCCCATACTCAAGTCAAAGTTTTGACAAGGCAATAGATCCAACAATTGATCCAGAGGACCAATCGATGAAGATATCATCTTTCTTCAACACACACACAACACAAGACATCCCTTTAATGAACTAAGTTAGGCAAGCTTTTATCTTCCAACTCTCCAAGTTGTTGTTTAGCTTAACCAACTAGCTCAGGGATACCCAACATAGGTTCTTGGAGAAGGGGTGGTTACAAGAAACCAACTTGATCACGAACTCAACATAGCGGTCAGGTGACAACCAGGTAATACTTCCAAGAAGATCTTCGGAAAATCACGAACCACCGATATGTTACTAAACTCGAGAACATTCTTGCTTTTCAGGGCAAGGCGATATGATCAAATAAGCAAGGATAGACATAGTCCCAACTCTTGATCGAAGAGTGCACCAGGAAAATGGACTAGGTAGCACGATCAATCTTAGAATGATGACCCAATAACCAACACGCTAAGAATGAGAATATTGTCCATTAACTACCAAGCAACGGAGTTGCTAGGAGTATTGATTTCACACATCACAATTCACTTGTCGGCATTCCGGTTATGGCAACACGGGACCGAGGGATGAATGATGATGGCGAGAGTATCACTGCATCAAGAATTCATAAGATAAGGTGCAATTCTCATGACGTTCCTGACATAAAAGTGGGTAATACTTCAGGGTAGAACAAAATCAAAGCTTGATTGCATTTGATCTGCGGAATACAACTTCTTTGACCCAATCCTAGAAATGGATGAGGTACTGGAGTTTGTTTCTCCTAGTCATTCTGGAATGGAATGGCTTGACAGATCACATGAATAATAGGCATCGATAACACCAATGCACAACTACTCTTGACCAACAATTGATGGACGAGGTTCAGAATACAACTAAAGAGGGACAACTCAAAGGAACCTATAATTTTCTGAGTTGTGGACGCATGGATTAGTATGTCGAACAAAGTCCAACATGTTTCTTCCGAATAACCCATGCAGAAGATAGAATTGGCAGAGTCACAATAGAATGGAGAACTCATCAAGAGCACTCCGGTTGCGTCCTTTTGGTTCAAAGAACTTCCGCCATAAGCAGTTCATGGTATTTAGAAGAAGGAAATACCTCGGACCTCAAGGACTTATGCAAAGGTTACTAATAACCTAAAGGAACGAGCAAACACTATCAATATGAAGTAAGTAGGGTGAATCTCGGGTTCAAAATCCCAGGAATAGAATGCCTACTAACTAATGGCATGACGGGATGCTTTCGAGAACAATGGCCAGAATCACACACTGGGGATACAAAACATGGCTAGATCACTAGGTGACTCCCTAAGACACCTAGGGTCATAATAATAGTTCCAACATATATGTCGAGGCAACAGAGTACCTCAACTCACTGATTAGTGTGATTAATGTCGGGACCCTGATCCTAAGTCACACCGATCTAGCATGTAACACTTCATATCACTTTGTGGCCTCACGCACGGTATTCCCACGGGTGCCACCTTACTTGGCCCGGGACCGTTTGCGCCTTTTGGCTCACGTATATGATAGTGTCGCTAGCATCCATATGACAGAGAACCCGGGCTGACATGACTAGTCGTGAACCCAAAGTAGCACTAACTTACAGGGACAGGCATACATGAATCAACCTCGAGCATGTCGGTCAACAGCGTATGAATCCGGGCTGTAGCACTGGGCTAACAGGACTCCGGGAACTTGGGCTATAGCAGGCTAGGCAGGACTCCGGATGTCACCGTGTGACATTTCCCCGAAGGGACAGACACATGAACGAAGTTAATCACATGCCGGCCAGTCAAGTGTTCCGGAGCAGTAGTGCTGGGCTAGCGGGACTCCGGTGAACCGGGCTGTAGCGGACTACTATGGCTCATGGAATCACAAGACTACATTTCCCCATAAGAGAGGCTACCAGAGGTAAACAACTAGGTTGTCGGATCCCACACATAGCAATACACGTTACACGTACGCATAACATGCAAGTATGTGTTGTACAACATGGCATCACAACATAACTCAAACTCATATAGATAAAGGCCCAGATGAGCCACATAGCATTCAATACAAATAGGGGTCTCATGACCCATCATTCAGAGCATACAAACAAGGGTCTCATGACCCATCATGGTGGGTTAACTCAAACTAGTTGCAACTCCTGGACAGAGATCAAGTGGATTAATAAGCCGAGAGGGGCCGGATAAACGGAACCCAATGTGTGGTAGTAACTGGACTTGGATAACATACACAGAACTCAGTGCTTAAGGACGGTTCCAATGAGACAACCCACCATGTACTCCTACATGGCCTCTCATCGCTACCTTTACCAAAATGTGTTCACACACTTAGCCTTTATCGGTAGGACATGTTCACCACTCCGATTCATTCCCGATGAATCAGACCTGACACAACTCTAAGCATAGCTGGCATAAAGAAACCAAGCATGGATGAGTAGGCACATCAAGGCTCAAGCAACTCCTACTCATGCTAGTGGGTTTCAACTTTTTACTGTGGCAATGACAGGTCATGCAGAGGAATGGGTTCAACTACCACAGTGAAAGTAGCAGTTTGAATCGTTGTTGTCCTAATGCGGTATAAGGAGCAGGAGCGAGAGAGTGGGATTTATCGAGATGCTCAAGGGGGGGGGGTTGCTTGCCTGATAGAACGACGAAGGGGTACGGCTCCTCTGACAGGTACTCGAGAACACCTTCCGGAGTGGAACCTATTGAGAAGAAACGATGCCGGCGATCAACACACAAACAAATGCAACAAAATGATGCATGAACATGACATGTGCAAATGCTAGTGTTTGGGCTAATGCAAGTTGCTACCAATTGGTTGAAGCCCATTTGAATCAAAGATTCAAATGCAAATTCAAGATGAAGCATTTAAAATGCCCATATTATGTTTTCACTTATACAGCATGTATAAGTTGTTTTTTCATGCATGTAACTGGCATAAATGGATTCCTTGCATTTTTCTGATAATTTTTCATATATAATTTATTTCATTCTGAGCTACGGTTGAATTATTATGAATTTTTGAAGTTTAGGCAATATTCTGGAATTTCCTGAGTTAAAATAATTCTAGAAAAAGAATAACTGCGCCAGCACTACGTCAGCATGACATAAGCGAGTCAACGGGGCTAACCAGGTAAAACCTGACCAGTGGGTCCCACTGGTCAGTGACCCAGTCAACTAACTAAGTTAGTTAGTCCTAACTAACTAACTGGGCAGGGCCCACTAGTCAGTGACTGTAGTAGCTAACCTAGTTAGTTAATTAGTGCTAACTATAGTAGTTAGTCGGGCGGGGCCCGCAAGTTAGTGAGAGAGAGGGGGAGGTCAAACTGGGATGTGGGGTCAACCCACGCCGGTCAAAAGTCAGCGGTCGCCGGTGTTTAGCCGCCGGCGAGTCCGAACGTGGTGGTGCGCTGCGGGTTCTGCCGATAGGGGGCCATTTGGCGCGAGAAGTACAGCTACGGGATGCGGACGCTCGTCCACATCCACCCGTGGTGGTGGCGCGGCCGGGGAGCGGCCGGAGTGGCGCCGGTGACGACGAGTGCGGCGGCCGGAGCTCGGGTGCACGCGGAGTTGGCATTGTGGGGTGCAAGCGGGCAAGGGGAGGCGCTAGCGAGGCTTAGCGTGGGGCAGCAAGCTCGGTGGACACGCGTCTGGGACCAAATGGTCACCGGAGCGTTGCCGCCGACGAGCTCGGGCGGCGGCGCGGTTCGGTCGACAAGGGGGCGACGGCTGCGGGGCGTAAACAAGCTCGGAAGAGGGGGAACAGACGCAGAATCTCACAGTGGAGGCGACGGGATGGTCAGCGGGCTCGAGGACGAGTCGGAGACGACAGACGGGTGCCGGCGATCTCGGCGGCCGAGAGGTTGAAGTCGATGGTGATGACATCGCTATGGCGCGCCCCGGCTCACTTGGCTCGGTGGAGATGACGAAGACGATGTCGTGGAGCTCCTGGGCTTGTCCAGGGGGCGAGGGGGAGGCAGTGGCCGCGGCAACGGCGAGCAGTGGCATCGGCTGCGCTCAGGTGCGGGAGAGATAGGGTGACAGAGGAGAGGAGAAGCACGGGGGAGAGTGAGAGGGGTCGGGGAGGCTGCGTGGCGTCTCCAGGGACGCCCAGAGGAAGGCGGCAAGCAGGAGGTGGTCGGGCGTGCACCGGCGTGCGTCGGCCACGCGCTCGGCGTCCTCCTGGCACGGTGGAGAAGACGACTGGTAGGGCTAGCTGGCTGGGCCGGCCAGCTGGGCCGCCAGTGCCAGGCCTTAGGTAAGGCCTAGGTAAGCCTTTTCCCTTTTTTTGTTTTCTTTTCTATTTCTGACATTTGTTTTTGACTTAAAAATAAATACCAGCACAAATATAAAAATGTTGAGATTCCTTGTGACCACTAGTTATAATATACCAGTGGCCCTCACCAAATTCCAACATTTTTGGAGCCTCTAAAATATTTATATTATTTTAAACAGCTCCAATTCAAATACATATGGGTTCATTCAAAAATCCAAAATGTCTAGCAAAAATGTGCATCACCCCTGGTTGTTGTTTCCAACATTTTCCAAAGACCATGAACATTTTTGAAAAGCATTTTGGGTTCATTGAAATTCCATTTTTAATTTGAACTTATTTGAATTTGCTTTGGTGCTAGGGTTTGAAACATCCCCATTTCAACTTCATTTGAAATTTAAACATGATGCACAAAGCAAGCATAGGTCATACCAGAACTAGGGATGTGACAACTCGCCCCCACTCGAAAAAATCTTGTCCCGAGATTCAGGAGTTGGCGGAAAGAAAGCGGGGTACTCAAGTCGAAGACGATCTTCCCGCTCCCAAGTAGCTTCTCCCTCGGAATGATGAGACCATTGAACCTTGAGAAACTTGATGTTCTGGCGTCGAGTGACACGCTCTGCTTGATCCAGAATGCGAATGGGGTACTCTCGATAAGTGAGGTTATCTTGGAGATCAAGCGTTTCGTGGTCCACTCTGCGGATGGGATCCGAGAAGCAACGCTTGAGTTGAGAGACGTGGAAGACTGTCAGGACCCCGATTCCAAGTCACATTGATCTAGCCGCTAACACCTCATATCACTTTGCGGCCTCATGCACGGTATTCCCACGGGTGTCGCATTACCATGGCCGGGACCGTTTGCGCCTTTTGGCTCATGTATATGATAGTGTCGCTAGCATCCATATGACAGAGAACCCGGGACGACATGACTAGTCGTGAACCCCAAGTGGCACTAACTTACGAGGACAGGTATACATGAATAAACATCGAGCATGTCGGTCAGCAGCGTGCGAATCCGGGCTGTAGCACTGGGCTAACAAGACTCCGGTGAACCGGGCTGTAGCAAGCTAGGCAGGACTCCGGATGTCACCGCGTGACATTTCCCCGAAGGGACAGACACAGGAACGAAGTGAATCACATGCCGGCCAGTCAATTGTTCCGGAGCAGTAGTGCTGCGCTAGCAGGACTCCGGTGAACTGGGCTGTAGCGGACTACTATGGCTCATGAAAGCACAAGACTACATTTCCCCATAAGAGAGGCTACTAAGGATAAACAACTAGGTTGTCGGATCCCACACATAACAAGCATTTCAATCATACACACGATATGCTCAATATGTGCAATACAACATGGCATCACAACAAGACTCTACGACCCAGAGTATTATTCATTAGGCTCCGAGGAGCGAGATATTACAAACATGGGTCCCATGACCCAACAATCATATCATAGAATCAAAACACATGCGGAAGCTTAACATGTCTGAGTACAGACATCTATAAATGAAAAAGGCTGAGAAGCCTGACTATCTACCAGATCCTGCCGAGGGCACAAGATCGTAGCTGAGGTAATAAGCTAAACGTCGAAGTCCACGTGGAACTACTAGCGAGACTGAAGTCTCTCTGCAAAACATAAATTAAGCAAACGTGAGTACAAATATACCCAGCAAGACTTACATCAGAACTAACTACATATGCATGAGTATCAATAAAGGGGTGGTGGAGTTTAACTGCAGCAAGCCAACTTTGACTCAGTGGCTAACCTGAACTACGACTGCAAGTAACTCTTTTGAGGTGGCGCACACGTGTCCACAAATTCACCATACCAATACACCACTATGGATCCGCTCCCGTCTCCCTGCGAGAACGCCATCCATAGCACTCACACTTATCTTGCGCATTTTAGAGTATCCACTTTCACTTGTCTATGAACTATACAAGGGGTCCAAGTTTCCATATCCGAGGAATCCGTCTATTCGAATAGATAATGATAACCCTGCAGGGGTGTACTTCTTCACACACGCTCTCGCCACTTATCGCCCTGTACACGTCATGTACCTTGGCAACCTTCAAGCGGAAGCCGGGCGAGGGTGTCGGCCACGACCTGACTAACCACACAAGTCTCTCGTCCAGGTTTATCGCCTATTCGGGTTCCATCCGCAAGGAGATCCGGCCGGGGTGTCGCTCACGGCCCCAAAGGATGTGTGCAGGGTTCCCAAGCCCACCATCTGGGTGCCACTTGGTACACCGTGCCACGGTGCCTAGTCTGTCCCAAGCCCGTCCCGTCAGACACCACCTAGTAGACAAGTAGCACTACCTACAAATGCCAGAAACTAGTTGCAACTCCTGGACAGAGATCAAGTGGATTAATAAGCCGAGAGGGGCCGGATAAACGGAACCCAATGTGTGGTAGTAACTGGACTTGGATAACATACACAGAACTCAGTGCTTAAGGATGGTTCCAATGAGACAACCCACCATGTACTCCTACATGGCCTCTCATCGCTACCTTTACCAAAACGTGTTCACATACTTAGCCTTTATCTGTAGGACATGTTCACCACTCTGATTCATTCCCGATGAACCAGACCTGACTCAACTCTAAGCAGTAGCAGGCATGACAACAAGCATGAATGAGTAGGCACATCAGGGCTCAAACAACTCCTACTCATGCTAGTGGGTTTCGTCTATTTACTGTTGCAATGACAGGTCATGCAGAGGAAAGGGGTTCAACTACCGAGCATGTAATAGTTGAATCGTTGTTGTCCTAATGCAATAAAAGAGGGCAGGAGCGAGAGAGTAGGATTGTATCGGAATGAACAAGGGGGTTTTGCTTGCCTGTCACTTCTGAAGATAGTATAGTTCTTCATCGGTGTCATCGATGAAATCGTCGGAACATCGTCTACTGAGAGGGGACAAACATCGGCAACAAAGAGGAAACACAATCAATGCAATGCAACAATATGATGCATGAATGTGACATGGCAACAATGTTATGATTTGCACTAATGCATCTAGCAACAATTTAAATGAAGTCCATATGGACCAAGGGTTCATATGCAAACTCCATATTTAGCATTTAAAATGCCATTATCATGTTTTCACTTATACAATGGGTATAAGTTGGTTGATCATGCATGAAAGTAACACAAATGGATAGATTGGATTTTTCTGATAATTTTTCATATATAAATTATTTCATTTGGAGTTACAGTTGAATTTCTATGATTTATTGAAGTTTAAGTCATTTTCTGGATTTTTCCTGGTTATTTTAAGTCCAGAAAATATATTACTATGTCAGCCTGGCATCAGTGTGACATCAGCGGTCAACTGACCCGGTCCTGGTCAAACCTGATCTACGGGGCCCGCATGTCATAGACTCAGTGTTAAGTGGATATTAAACCGGGGCTAAATATCTGCGGGGCCGGCGTGTCAGTGACTGTGTTGGGGGGGGGCTAATTAAGCACATGCTTAACTCTAAACTAATGATGCCACGTCATCTAAACGGCGATTAGTCGCCGGTGCTAAGCGAGACACAGCAGCGCTCCCCGTCCGGCCATCTCCAACGACGAGAGCAAGTGTGGCTGGGCTCTATGTACTCAGGGCGACGCGACGCGTCGAGTGGTGGATGCGACAGGTGCGGAGGCTGGCTTTAGCGGTGGCGGCGAGCTTTGGTGGAGGCCGGAGCTCTGGTTCGGTCGTGCGCGAGGCTGCAGCGCGTTTGCCAGAGCGCAGAGGGGCGCATCAGGATCCCGGGGACCCGACGAGCACGCAGGAGCTACTGGAGCGAGCGGGAGAGCTCCGGGGCGCGAGGTTTGTCGGCCATGGCGATGGCTGGAGCTCAGTGCTTGCGGGGACGACGGCTACGGCATGGTAACGAGCAGGAGAGGAGGGGGGAAATGAAGGAGTCCTCACAGCGAAGTCGTTGAGCATCTCAGACGGCTTGGGGCGGCTTGGAGACGGTGAATCGGAGCCGGCGATCTTTGGTGCCCGTCGGTGACGACGACGACGATGGCGTTACTGTAGGGCTCCCGGCGTCATGTGCGTTGATGGAGACGACGTATGCGACGAGTGCGGAGCTTCCAGACAAGCGGGGAGGCGAGGGGAGGCCACTAGGCACGGCGGCGGTGAGTTGCGTGCTGCGGGTGTGCTCGGGCGGCTGCGGAGAGAGAGCCAGAGCGGTGGGGAGAGGTCAGTGAGGCGGGGGAGTGGGCGAGGGGGTGCTGGGCGTCTCCAGGCGCGGACAGGCTCGAAGGGGAGGCCGCCAGTACGAAGCAGGAGGTGGAAACCTCAGGTGTGTGCGCGGGCGACATGGCGTCGTCCTCCTGGCAGGAGCTAGGAGATGACTGGCAGAAGGCCAGGTGGGCTAGGCTGCACAGCTAGGCCGGCAACAATAGCAGGCCGCGGAGGTAGGCGGAGGTAAGTTCTGCTCTGTTTTACTTCTCTTCTGTTTTTTTACTAATTGTTTATGTTTTTCTATTTTTTGCAGTTTGTTTTAATTTGTTTTTTTCAAACCAAATCACTTTAAAATATTCTAAAAATAGTTATGGGCACTAAAATAGTTATTCCAGAGGCCCTCAACTAATTCCAGAATTGTTGGGGCATTTAAAAATATTAATGGTATTTAAATGCTCCAACTCAAATACAGTATGTGTTGAGGTAAAATTCAAGATGGCTAGGAAAAATGTGCATCACCTCTGGTTGCTGTTTCTAGCATTTCCAAAAATCATGAACATTTTTCTAAGACCATTTTGGGTTCTTGGAATTTATTTTAGTTGAACCTATTTGATTTCTCTTTAGGTGCTAGGGTTTGAGTCAATCCCCATTTCAAATTCACATAACTTTAGACATGATGCATGGATGCAATGCCACTATCTGCAACCAAATTCTAGGGCTGTGACAACTCACGCCCACTAAACAAGAATCTCGTCTCGAGATTCCGGACGTGAGGTAAGAAGGCAGAGGGCACAAAACTATCACAATCTTCTCGATCCAATTGCCCTTCTCGAAGATGTTGATTCAATCCATCATCTTGGTCTTGACATCTTTGCCTTCGAGATCTTCACTCGACACGACAACGGAAAGAGAGGGAAACCCTACATGATTTGATCTTCTCGAAGATCGAGCAACTCAAGATCAGTTCATGGAGTGAGACGTAAGAACATCTCTTGAGTTGAGACACAAAACACACATCAGGGATGATGGAGAAGAAACAGATGACGAAGGCTCAAATTGGTAGGCAACCATTCCACGCTTAAGTAAAATGGTGCATGGTTTCAAAGTAGCAAGGAGATGATTGCCATGATCCCATAACGGGACACCTTAGGGAAAGGTGACTCGTAGAGCATTTCCCTTAAGTGGCAAAAAGAATTACTTTTGATACAAAGATCATTGAAACTCTTTATACCAGCCTGAGGTAATCACAATCGATCGTTGGAAGGGGTTCGAAAGAATGGCATACTCCGACTAGGATGGATGATGTGGACTACCTTGTTGAAGACAACGTAATGGATGAATTTGCTTGCGCGTGCTCTCAAGAACTTGAGCATTTCCATATTCATCAAGGTTCTACCAACATCCGAGTCGAGGATCCTGGCAACACATCTTACTACCTTGACGAATAGTGATGAACAATGCAGATGCATAGAAAGACAACCCTTTCTCAGATTTCACCTTAGCGAGGCCAAGGGAGTGAAATCTGGATGATCGACTGAGAGACATTTAGCACTCCGCTTCTAATGTTCTCCTTGATGTACTGGTTACCACGGTCATGCCTTAAAGCATCAACATAGTCATCCAGTAGTGGTCGGACTTCGGAATACAATAGATCCATAAGGAGCAACTTCTGGAGTAAATCCTACGAAATCCTTATGGGGAGGTGGCAAACTTTCTCAATCAAGATACTACAACAATAAGTCTTCCAGTTGGGTGTGTTGGCCACAACATCCACTTTATCGGGTTACAGAGAGATCAATATTATAGTTCTTGAGAAACGTTCCAACCATCATATCTGCCTGAGGTTCAGATCTGGTTGGTGTCAGGATAATCCAGACTCATCGGGTCTGGAAAGAAAAAATGAAGGTTTGCAACACAAATCGACAAGATGACGTTGCGAGATTCTCGGGAAATGAACTACGATAGCAAGCTCCAAAACATGAGCTGGTTCTGCTACAAACATGTGAACACACTATCCAAGACAAGCATGACAACGTAGTAGTCTTATAATAAAACACTACCGAGTTGAGGTGGGGAACCATCATCGAGGATATCGAAGTCTTGTGCATTACCATGGATTAGCACTTAACTCCTTTTCCTGGAACCAATCAGTCAGCGGCTTGGTGTGCTAGGGACTCATATGGAGTGGAGGCGGCCAACCTATCAAACCATAGAGTACTTCGCACATATGCGTGACTAACTTGGGATGATTCCGGAGGAAGTAAAAACAAGCTTTCTCGAATTCACGGCAGCAACTTGCACCAAATCCACGTGAATCAGAGGAAGTCACTTCTTTCATCCCACATATGCTTCATGAGCTAGCATGAAGAGATTCTTTCAAAAGTTTCCAACACTCGCTTAATGTTCGACAAAATCATGGAGAGGACATGGATGTTGTCGATGGGCTCAACAACAATTCATCCAGGTTTCCATATAAATGGAATTCCATAATTAAGTGAACACGGTGATAGCATTGGTCAGACCCAAAGAATATGATGATGTATACTCGAGGAATCAACCACGAGTAAGACAACATTATGAATATCGTTGGTTCTGATTCGATTTGATGATAGCCCATACTCAAATTAAAGTTTGGATAAGACAATAGCACCGACAATTGATCACGAGGATCAATTGATGAAGATATCATCTTTCTCCAACACACACGCACACACACGCAAGATATCCCTTTGGAATAAACTGAGTCGGGCAAGCTTTTATCTTTCAACTCTCCAAGTTGTTGTTTAGCTTAACCAACTTGCTCAGGGTATCCGACACAGATTCTTGGAGAAAGGACAGTTTGGAGGAAAACCAACATGATCACGAACTCAACATAGCGGGCAGGTGACCACCTGGTAATACTTCCAAGAAGATATTCGGAACATCACGAACCACCAATATGTTACTAAGCTCGAGAACAATCTTGCTTTTCAGGGCAAGACAATGTGATCAAGAGAGTGATGGATTGACACACTCCTAACTCATTGGTCAAAGAGTGCACCAGAAACAATGATTAGGTAGCACAATCTACCTTAGAATGATGATTCAATAACCAACATGCTAAGAATGAAGTTATTGTCCTTTAACTACCAAGCAACGGGGTTGCTAGGAGTATTGACTTCACACATCATGATTCACCTGTCGACATTCCGGTTGCAACAACACGGAAACCGAGAAATGAATAATGATGGAGAGAGTATCACTACGTCAAGAATTCATGAGAGATGCTGCAATTCCTATGACAATCCTGACATAAAGGGGGTAATAATCCGAGGTAGAACAGAACAAAAGCTGGATTGGCATTTTGATCTGCGGAATACAACTACTTTGACCAGTCCCAGAAATGGATGAGGTGCTGGAGTTTGTTTCTCCTAGTCATTCCAGAATAGAATGGCTTAACGGACCACAAGAATAATAAGCATCGATAACACGGATGCACAATTACTCCTGACTATCAATTGATAGACTAGGGTCGGAACACAGCTGAGGAGGGTCAACTCAAGGAACATATAACTTTCTGAGTTGTGGATGCATAGATTAGTATGTCGAACCAAGTTCAACAGGTTTCTTCCGGATAACCCATGCAGAAAGGTAGAACTAGCAGAATCACAATTATGAATGGAGAACTCCTCAAGAGTACTCTGATTGTGAGCTTTTGGTTCAAATAACTACTGACTTAATGGTTCATGGTATTTGGAAGAAGGAAATACCACGGACCTCGAGGACTGTCGCAAGGTTACTAGTATCCTAAAGGAACTAGCAACACTATCAACATGAGGTAAGTAGGGTGAATCTCGGGTTCAAGAACCCAGGAGTAGAATACCTACTACTAAATGGCATCACGGGATGCTTTCGAGAATGGTGGTCAGAATCATCACATCGGGAACACAAAACATGGCTAGATTACTAGGTGACTCCCTAAAACACCTAGGGTCATGATAATAGCTCCAACATAAATGTCGAGGCAGTAAAGTACCTCAACACACTAATTAGTGTGGTTGATCTGGCACAGAGGAACTTCGGAACGGAAGGAAGGAATTTGCAAATGCATTAGACTATTTAGAAACCTGGGATGACTCGGACAGCATAACGGCTGTAAATGCTCAAAAAATTTGAGACATCCTGCAAAATGGTGGCATAACCACTCAACATCACAGTATCAAGGTTTCGAGACCAACTAGGAACACACGAAAGTAGTAGAAACTAAACTGGGCTGAAATCCATCAATCTTATAAGTCTCTAACATAGTAACTCGTCATCCTGATAGATAGATGAGAAGGCCTAGTTCTTAATCCCCATAGAACAGAAGAGGGTGACTCAGATCAGAAGGGCATAAGGTATAAGGAGTAAAAAGAGCCTTACGTTCCCTTCCACAATCAATTCCCTTATATAACTAAAGCATTTCTAGACTCAACTTCGACCAGTATGGCTTGGTAATCCTACAGGCAGTCAGGCTCTGATACCAAAGCTGTAAGGACCCCGATTCCAAGTCACATCTATCTAGCCGGTAACACCTCATATCACTTTGCGGCCTCACGCACGGTATTCCCACAGGTGTCGCATTACCATGGCCGGGACCGTTTGCGCCTTTTGGCTCACATATATGATAGTGTTGCTAGCATCCATATGACAGAGAACCTGGGACGACATGACTAGTCGTGAACCCAAAGTGGCACTAACTTACGGGGACAGGTATACATGAATCAACATCGAGCATGTCGGTCAGCAGCGTGCGAATCCGGGCTGTAGCACTAGGCTAACAGGACTCTGGTGAACCGGGCTGTAGCAGGCTAGGCAGGACTCCGGATGTCACCGCGTGACATTTCCCCGAAGGGACAGACACAGGAACAAAGTGAATCACATGCCGGCCAGTCAAGTGTTTCGGAGCAGTAGTGCTGGGCTAGCAGGACTCCGGTGAACCGGGCTGTAGCGGACTACTATGGCTCATGGAAGCACAAGACTACATTTCCCCATAAGAGAGGCTACTAAGGATAAACAACTAGGTTGTCGGATCCCACACATACCAAGCATTTCAATCATACACACAATATGCTCAATATGTGCAATACAACATGGCATCACAACAAGACTCTACGACCTAGAGTATTATTCATTAGGCTCCGAGGAGCGAGATATTACAAACATGGGTCCCATGACCCAACAATCATAGCATACAATCAAAACACATGCGGAAGCTTAACATGTCTGAGTATAGACATCTATAAATGAAAAGGGCTGAGAAGCCTGACTATCTACCAGATCCTGCCGAGGGCACAAGATCGTAGCTGAGGTAATAAGCTAAACGTCGAAGTCCAAGTGGAACTACTAGCAAGACTGATGTCTCTCTGCAGAACATAAGTTAAGCAAACGTGAGTACAAATGTACCCAGCAAGACTTACATCAGAACTAACTACAAATGCATTAGTATCAATAAAGGGGTGGTGGAGTTTAACTGCAGCAAGCCAGCTTTGACTCAGTGGCTAACCTGAACTACGACTGCAAGTAACTCTTTTGAGGTGGCGCACACGAGTCCACAAATTCACCTTACCAATACACCACTATGGATCCGCTCCCGTCTCCCTGCGAGAACGCCATCCATAGCACTCACACTTATCTTGCGCATTTTAGAGTATCCACTTTCACTTGTCTATGAACTATGCAAGGGGTCCAAGTTTCCATATCCGAGGAATCCGTCTATTCGAATAGATAATGATAACCCTACAGGGGTGTACTTCTTCACACACGCTCTCGCCACTTATCGCCTTGTACACGTCATGTACCTCGGCAACCTTCAAGCAGAAGCCGGGCGAGGGAGTCGGCCACGACCTGACTAACCAACAAGTCTCTTGTACAGGTTTATCGCCTATTCGGGTTCCATCCGCAAGGAGATCCGGCCGGGGTGTCGCTCACGGCCCCAAATGATGTGTGCAGGGTTCCCAAGCCCACCATTCGGGTGCCACTTGGTACACCGTGCCACTGTGCCTAGTCTGTCCCAAGCCCACCTGTACCGGGTGCCACTTGGTAGACTACTAACACTACCTACAAACACCAGAAACTAGTTGCAACTCCTGGACAGAGATCGAGTTGATTAATAAGCCGAGAGGGGCCGAGTTACCAGAACCCAATGTGTGGTAGTAACTGTTCGTGGATCACAAACACATAACTCAGTTCATGAGGACGACTGCAATGAGACAACCCACCATGTACTCCTACATGGCCTCTCACCGCTACCCTTACCAAATCGTGTTCACACACTTAGCTCTCAACGGTAGGACATGTTCACCACGTCCCAATTCATTCCCGATGAACCAGACCTGACTCGACTCTAAGAAGTAGCAGGCATGACAACAAGCATGAATGAGTAGGCACATCAGGGCTCAAACAACTCCTACTCATGCTAGTGGGTTTCGTCTATTTACTGTGGCAATGACAGGTCATGCAGAGGAAAGGGGTTCAACTACCGCAGCATGTAGTAGTTGAATCGTTGTTGTCCTAATGCAATAAAAGAGGGCAGGAGCGAGAGAGTGGGATTGTATCAGAATGAACAAGGGGGTTTTGCTTGCCTATCACTTCTGAAGATAGTATAGTTCTTCATCGGTGTCATCGATCAAATCGTCGGAACATCGTCTACTGAGAGGGGACAAACACCGACAACAGAGAGGAAACACAATCAATGCAATGCAACAATATAATGCATGAATGTGACATGGCAATAATGTTATGATTTGCACTAATGCATCTAGCAACAATTTAAATGAAGTCCATATGGACCAATGGTTCATATGCAAACTCCATATTTAGCATTTAAAATGCCATTATCATGTTTTCACTTATACAATGGGTATAAGTTGGTTGATCATGCATGAAAGTAGCATAAATGGATAGATTGGAGTTTTCTGATGATTTTCATATATAAATTATTTCATTTGGAGTTACAGTTGAATTTCTATGATTTATTGAAGTTTAAGTCATTTTCTGGATTTTTCCTGGTTATTTTAAATCCAGAAAATATATTACTATGTCAGCCTGGCGTCAGTGTGACATCAGCGGTCAACTGACCCGGTCCTGGTCAAACCTGATCTGCAGGGCCCGCATGTCATAGACTCAGTGTTAAGTGGATATTAAACCGGGGCTAAATATCTGCGGGGCCGGCGTGTCAGTGACTGTGTTGGGGGGGGGGGGCTAATTAAGCACATGCTTAACTCTAAACTAATGATGCCACATCATCTAAATGGCGATTAGTCGCTGGTGCTAAGCGAGACGCAGCGGCGCTCCCTGTCCGGCCATCTCCGGCGACGAGAGCAAGCGTGGCTGGGCTCTACGTACTCAGGGCGACGCGACACGTTGAGTGGTGGATGCGGCAGGTGCGGAGGTTGGCTTTAGGGGCGGCGACGGCGAGCTTTGGCGAAGGCCGGAGCTCGGGTTCGGTCGTGCGCGAGGCTGCGGCGCGTTTGCTAGAGCGCAGAGGGGCGCATCGGGATCCTGGGGACCCGGCAAGCACGCGGGAGCTACTGGAGCGAGCGAAAGAGCTCCGGGGCGCGAGGTTTGTCGGCCATGGCGATGGTTGGAGCTCGGTGCTTGCGGGGACGATGGCTACGGTGCGGGAACGAGCAGGAGAGGAGGAGGAAAACGAAGGAGTCCTCACAGCGAAGTCGTTGAGCATCTCAGACGGCTTGGGGACGGCTTGGAGACGGTGAATCGGAGCCGGCGATCTTCGGTGCCCGTCGGTGAAGACAACGACGATGGCGTTACTGTAGGGCTCCCGGCGTCGTGTGCGTTGACGGAGACGACGTACGCGACGAGTGCGGAGCTTCCAGACAAGCAGGGAGGCGAGGGGAGGCCACTAGGCACGGCGGCAGTGAGTTGCGCACTGCGGGTGTGCTTGGGTGGCTGTGGAGAGAGAGCCAGAGCGGTGGGGAGAGGCCAGAGAGGCGGGGGAGTGGGCGAGGGGGTGCTGGGCGTCTCTAGGCGCGGACAGGCTCGAAGGGGAGGCCGCCAGCACGAAGCAGGAGGTGGAAACCTCAGGTGCGTGTGCGGGCGACACGACGTCGTTCTCCTGGCAGGAGCTAGGAGATGACTGGCAGAAGGCCAGGTGGGCTGGGCTGCACAGCTGGGCCGGGAACAGTAGCAGGCTGCGCAGGTTGGCGGAAGTAATTTCTGCTCTGTTTTACTTCTCTTCTGTTTTTTTACTAATTGTTTCTGTTTTTCTATTTTTTTGCAGTTTGTTTTAATTTGTTTTTTTCAAACCAAATCACTTTAAAAAATTCTGAAAATAGTTATGGGCACTAAAGTAGTTATTCCAGAGGCCCTCAACTAATTCCAGAATTGTTGGGGCATTTAAAAATATTAATGGTATTTAAATGCTCCAATTCAAATACAGTATGTGTTGAGGTAAAATCCAAGATGGCTAGGAAAAATGTGCATCACCTCTGGTTGCTGTTTCTAGCATTTCCAAAAATCATGAACATTTTTCTAAGACCATTTTGGGTTCTTGGAATTTATTTTAGTTGAACCTATTTGATTTCTCTTTAGGTGCTAGGGTTTGAGTCAATCCCCATTTCAAATTCACATAACTTTAGACATGATGCATGGATGCAATGCCACTATCTACAACCAAATTCTAGGGATGTGACAAAGACATCATGAACTCGAGAAAGATGTGGGGGTAGTTCCAACTGGTAGGCAACCTCTCCTTGTTTAGCGAGAATGCGAAAAGCACCAATGTAACGAGGAGCCAACTTGCCCTTGATACTGAAACGATGGGTACCCTTCAAAGGAGTAACCCGAAGGTAAGCCTTGTCGCCAACTTCATAAGCCACTTCCTTATGACGGCGGTCATACTGGCTCTTTTGACGAGATTGGGCTGTTTTCAAATTCTCACGAATGATGCGAACTTGCTCTTCTGCCTCCTGGATCATATCCGGTCCAAAGAATTGTCTTTCACCGGTTTTTGACCAGTTCAAAGGTGTTCGACATCTTCGTCCATACAGAATCTCGAAGGGTGCTTTCTTAAGACTGAATTGGTAGCTATTGTTATAAGCAAACTCGGCAAAGGAAAGACATTTCTCCCAATCCATACTGAATGAGATAACGCAAGCTCTAAGCATGTCTTCGAGAATTTGGTTGACCCTTTCCACCTGACCACTTGATTGAGGGTGGAAAGCGGTACTGAAGGAAAGATGGGTGCCCATGGCAGTTTGGAAACTTTCCCAGAAATGAGAGGTGAAAAGACTGCCACGGTCTAAATTGATCTCTAGTGGAACACCATGGAGTGACACTATCCGAGAGATATATAAGTCAGCGAGCTGACTAGCAGTGATACTCTCTCGAACAGGTAGGAAGTGAGCCACTTTGGAAAGACGGTCAATGACTACGAAGATAGCATTATTTCCTTTCTTGGTCCTGGGAAAGCCGGTGATGAAGTCCATACCAACTTTGTCCCATTTCCACCCAGGAATAGCTAAAGGTTGAAGGGTGCCAGCAGGTCTCTGATGCTTTGCCTTAACGCGATGACAAACGTCATAGTTGGCAATATACTAAGCGGTTTCTCTCTTCATCCTAGTCCACCAGAACCTCTGGCGTAGGTCCTGATACATCTTTGTACTACCGGGATGAATCGTGAGAGGGGATTCATGGGCCTCCTTAAGGATCAGTTGCTGCATCTGTTGACATTTGGGAACCACCAAACGGTTTCCAAAGTAAACAACACCTCGTTCATCCATAGAAAAATAGCCAGCAACTCCCTTGGAAATATTTTTCTTAATCCAGGAGATTCCCGTATCATGCTTCTGAGCCTCTATGATCTGATCCATAAGGGTAGGTTTCGCCACCAAGGTAGAAAGGGAACCATGAGGAGCTATGTGAAGGTTAAGCTTACAGAATTCCTCATGGAGGGGTGGTTGACATTGTTGCAACATGAGGTTGTTGCAATAGGATTTACGACTTAAAGCATCAGCCATGACATTGGCTTTGCCTGGGGTGTAGGTGATTCCTAAGTCGTAATCCGAGATCAACTCCAACCAACGTCTCTGTCTGAGATTCAGATCCGGTTGGGTGAAGATATACTTGAGACTCTGATGGTTAGTGTAGATTTCGCAACGGTTACCAAGAAGGTAATATCACCAAGTCTTAAGTGCATACACAATGGTTACAAGCTCTAGATCATGTGTAGGATAATTTTCCTCATGTGGATGCAACTGTCGAGATGCATAGGCAATCACATGACGATACTGCATACGAATGCAACCTAGTCCTTGACGCGAAGCGTCGCAATAGATAACAAAGTCTTTAGTGAAATCCGGTGGCACGAGTATGGGCGCAAAAGTCAGGCGTCTTTTCAGTTCCTGAAAACTGTGCTCACACTGTGGGGTCCACTCAAACCTTTTATCTTTCTTGAGAAGTTCTGTGAGGGGTTTGGCCACTTTGGAGAAGTTTTCAACGAAGCGGCGACAATAACTGGCTAGACCAAGGAAACTCCTAACTTGTTTGACCATTTCGGGTGGAGTCCAATCGAGAACGGCTTTAACTCTCTCGGGATTGACAACAATGCCCTTACCAGAGATCACGTGGCCTAGATAGGTCACTTCTGGCAACCAAAATTCACACTTGGAGAACTTGGCATAAAGGCGGTGCTCTCTGAGTTTTTCTGACACAAATCTAAGATGTGCGGCATGCTCTTCCTGGTTCTTAGAGTAAATAAGAATGTCATCGATATAAACCACGACGAACTTATCTAAGTACTCCATGAAGATCGAGTTCATCAAGCGGGAGAAAGTAGCTGGAGCATTGGTTAGGCCGAAAGACATCACGGTGTACTCGTATTGACCATAACGAGTGACAAAGGCCGTTTTGGGGATGTCCCCGCTTCTGATTTTGATTTTGTGGTAGCCTAACCTCAAATCCATCTTGGAAAAGACTGAGGATCCAGCGAGCTGATCATACAGGTCGTTGATCCTGGGGAGCGGATACTTGTTCTTTATCGTGACCAAATTAACGGGACGATAATCTACAACCATCCGATCCGTACCATCCTTCTTCTTGACGAAGAGGACAGGACAAGCCCAAGGAGAAGAACTGGGACGGATGAAACCCTTTTGCATGGACTCATCAAGTTGTTTCTTAAGCTCGGCTAACTCCAAAGGTGCCATCTTGTATGGTCTCCTAGAGATTGGAACAGTTCCTGGGATAAGTTCTATGACAAACTCTACATCTCTGTCAGGTGGGACACCTGGCAGTTCTTCTGGAAAAACATCCGGGAAGTCACGGACTACCGGAATATCTTCAAGGTCTGGAAGAGGGCTGGCATTAAGAGAATAGAGTTAACACCTTGCAACTCTAGTAGAGACAGTGATTATTTTGCTAGATGGATGTGTAAGTTGAACAGATCTAGTGTAATAATCGATCTTGGCATGATGAGCTGTCATCCAGTCCATACCCAAGATGATGTTAATATCTGAAGACTTGAGAGATATCAAAGAAGCAAGGAATACTAGTCTATCAATAAGGATTTCATTACCATGGCTTACCTTAGAGGTTTGCCATTTGGAACCAGGAGTCTGGATTATTAGTGGAGTCGGCATATCACAAAATGACATGTCGTGCAACCGAGCATGACCTTCGGATATGAAGGAGTGGGATGCTCCAGTATCGAACAGAACTGAAGCTGGGTGACAATTGACAAGAAGCATACCCAGTACGACGTCAGGATCATCTTGAGCTTCTGTAGCTGAGACATGGTGCACACATGCTCGTTCAATGGAGGCTGGCTTGGTACTGATCATCTTGCCTGATGGCTTTTCACGGCCAACAAACCTCTCAGACTAGGGTGGAGTATAACTGGACTGAGGGCAGTCACGTGCGTAGTGTCCTGGTTCTCCGCAGGTGAAGCAAGTTCCTGAGGTAGGACGTGGACCTACATTGGCAAGTGGTCCACTAATAGGCCCGTGTGGAGCACGTTGCTGAGCTAGGTGAGGCGCCACATCGGATGGCCTCGGTGCATATCCAGGTGGAAGAGCTGAGTTTGGAATCCAAATCCATCACTTCTGAGAGCCAGAGCGGGAGGAAGAACCCAGATCACGGTTGTGCTTACGAGACTCCTCGTAAGTGAGTTGAGATGTCTCTGCATTAATGGCCTTGTTCACAAGAGCCTGGAAAGTATCACAATGATGCAGGTGGAGATCACGACGCAACTCAGGGTCGAGACCCTTCTGGAACCTAGCCTGTTTCTTGGCGTCTGTGGACACTTCTTCTGTAGCATAGCGGGCGAGGTTTCCAAACTCCCTACTGTAAGCATCAACAGGCAGCTTACCCTGGGTAAAACTACAAAACTCTTCCCTCTTGCGGTCAACGAGAGCCTGAGGAATGTGGTGCTCACGAAAATCCTCGGTGAAATCCTTCCAGGTAGGAATCTGACCAGCTGGTAGCATAGCCTCATAGCTCTGCCACCAAATACTAGCAGGACCTTCCAGGTGATAGGTAGCATAGGTGACCTTGTCACCTTCAGCTACGTTCGCAGAATGCAACTTGTGAGTGATGCTTCGGAGCCAGTCATCTGCATCAAGTTTCTCAATGGAGTGATGGAAGGTGGGTGGTTTCAGACCAATGAAGTCGGTGATGGAAACCAACTTCTAACGCTGATGTGCGGTGTTCTGCTCAATCTGTGCCAGCAAGCGGTTAGTCTCACACTTGTTCCTCTCGGATGCTAACAAGAACTCTGCCATCAAAGGCTGGTCAGGAGGATCCTCGTCCCTACCATCTCCGTGGTTCTTGCTATGAGCAACTGAACCTCGGTTAGCAAACGACATCCTGGCACAGAAACCAAGGAAACAAGGATGGAATTAGCATCGACATGAGGATGCGGAATGTAATGCAAAAGCATTGGAAACTCTTGAAATCCTAGGACAATTTCGGCAGCATAACGACTATAAATGCTCAAAAGGATTTTGAGACATTCATCAAAGGAATAGCATAATCAATCAGCAACATAATATCAAGGTTCTGGGTCAAACTGAGGACACACGGAAGTAGTAGAACTGTACGGAGACACAACCCAACAATCCTAAGACTTTACGGTTTAGTAACACGTCATCCTGAGAGATAGAGGAGAAGCCTAGGCCTTAACCCTCATAGAAAAGAAGAGGCTGACTCAGAAAGAATGACATGAGGTAAAGGAGTAAAAAGAGCCTTACGTTCCCTTCCACAATCAATTCCCTTATATAACTAAAGCATTTCTAGACTCAACTTCGACCAGTTTGGCTTGGTAATCCTACAGTCAGTCAGGCTCTGATACCAACACTGTCGGGACCCCGATCCTAAGTCACACCGATCTAGCATGTACACTTCATATCACTTTGCGGCCTCACACACGGTATTCCCACGGGTGCCACCTTACCTGGCCCGGGACCGTTTGCGCCTTTTGGCTCACGTATATGATAGTGTCGCTAGCATCCATATGACAGAGAACCCGGGCCGACATGACTAGTCGTGAACCCAAAGTAGCACTAACTTACAGGGACAGGCATACATGAATCAACCTCGAGCATGTCGGTCAACAGCGTATGAATCCGGGCTAACAGGACTCCGGGAACCCGGGCTGTAGCAGGCTAGGCAGGACTCCAGATGTCACCGCGTGACATTTCCCCGAAGGGACAGACACAGGAACGAAGTGAATCACATGCCGGCCAGTCAAGTGTTCCGGAGCAGTAGTGCTGGGCTAGCAGGACTCCGGTGAACCGGGCTGTAGCGGACTACTATGGCTCATGGAAGCACAAGACTACATTTCCCCATAAGAGAGGCTACCAGAGGTAAACAACTAGGTTGTCGGATCCCACACATAGCAATACACGTTACACGTACGCATAACATGCAAGTATGTGCTGTACAACATGGCATCACAACATAACTCAAACTCATATAGATAAAGGCCCAGAAGAGCCACATAGCATTCAATACAAACAGGGGTCTCATGACCCATCATTCAGAGCATACAAGCAACGGAAGCATTACATGTCTGAGTACAGACAACTACAAAAGGAAAAGACTAAGAAGCCTGACTAAACACGACCCTCCCAAGGGTACAAGATCGTAGCTGGGATACAAGCTACTCGTCGAAGTCACTAGTGTAACCAACTGCAAAACATAAATAAGCAAACGTGAGTACAAAGGTACTCAGCAAGTCTTACATCAGAACTATCTACATATGCAACATTATCAACAAGGGGGGTGGAGGAGTTAATAGCAGCAAGCCAGCTTTGACTCAGTGGCTAACCAATACTACGAGTAACAGAAACTTCTTTGAGGTGAGAAGACGCACACAAGTCCACATATTCACCATATCAATACTCCACTATGGATCTGTTCCCGTCTCCCTACGAGAAGGCCATCCATAGCACTCACGCTTATCTTGCGGATTTTAGAGTATCCACTTCAAGTTGTCTATGTACTACATAAGTCCTCCAAGTTTCCATATCCGAGGAAAACAACTATTCGAATAGATAATGTTGACCCTACAGGGGTGCACTTCTTCACACACGCTCTCGCCACTTATAGCCCTGTACACGTCATGTACCTCGGCAACCTTCAAGCGGAAGCCAGGCGAGGGTGTCGGCCACGACCTGACTAACCACACAAGTCTCTCGTCCAGGTTTATCGCCTATTCGGGTTCCATCCGCAAGGAGATCCGGCCGGGGTGTCGCTCATGGCCCCAAACGATGTGTGTAGGGTTCCCAAGCCCACCATCCGGGTGCCACTTGGTACACCGTGCCACGGTGCCTAGTTCGTCCCAAGCCCGTCCCATCGGACACCACCTGGTAAACAAGTAGCACTACCTACAAACTCCAGAAACTAGTTGCAACTCCTAGACAGAGATCGAGTTGATTAATAAGCCGAGAGGGGCCGGATAACCGGAACCCAATGTGTGGTAGTAACTGGACTCGGATAACATACACAGAACTCAATGCTTAAGGACGGTTCCAATGAGACAACCCACCATGTACTCCTACATGTCCTCTCATTGCTACCTTTACCAAAACGTGTTCACACACTTAGCCTTTATCGGTAGGACATGTTCACCACTCCGATTCATTCCCGATGAATCAGACCTGACACAACTCTAAGCATAGCTAGCATAAAGAAACCAAGCATGGATGAGTAGGCACATCAAGGCTCAAGCAACTCCTACTCATGCTAGTGGGTTTCAACTATTTACTGTGGCAATGACAGGTCATGCAGAGGAATGGGTTCAACTACCGCAGCAGAAAGTAGCAGTTTGAATCGTTGTTATCCTAATGCAGTATAAGGAGCAGGAGCGAGAGAGTGGGATTTATCGAAATGCTCAAGGGGGGTTGCTTGCCTGATAGAACGACGAAGGGGTACGGCTCCTCTAACAGGTACTCAGGAACACCTTCCAGAGTGGAACCTATCGAGAAGAAATGGTGCCGGCGATCAACACACAAACAAATGCAACAAAATGATGCATGAACATGACATGTTCAAATGCTAGTGTTTGGGCTAATGCAAGTTGCTACCAATTGGTTGAAGCCCATTTCAATCAAAAATTCAAATGCAAATTCAAAATGAAGCATTTAAAATGCCCATATTATGTTTTCACTTATACAGCATGTATAAGTTGGTTTTTCATGCATGTAACTGGCATAAATGGACTCCTTGCATTTTTCTGATAATTTTTCATATATAATTTATTTCATTCTGAGCTACGGTTGAATTATTATGAATTTTTGAAGTTTAGGCAATATTCTGGAATTTCCTGAGTTAAAATAATTCCAGAAAAAGAATAACTGCGCCAGCACTACGTCAGCATGACATAAGCGAGTCAACGGGGCTGACCAGGTCAAACCTGACCAGTGGGTCCCACTGGTTAGTGACCCAGTCAACTAACTAAGTTAGTTAGTCTTAACTAACTGGGCAGGGCCCACTAGTCAGTGACTGTAGTAGCTAACCTAGTTAGTTAATTAGTGCTAACTATAGTAGTTAGTCGGGCAGGGCCCACAAGTTAGTGAGAGAGAGGGGGGAGGTCAAAATGGGCTGTGGGGTCAACCCACGTCGGTCAAAAGTCAGCGGTCGCCGGCGTTTAGCCGCCGGCAAGTCCGAACACGGCGGTGCGCTGCGGGTTCTGCCTACAGGGGGCCATTTGGCACGCGGAGTACAGCTACGGGATGCGGACGCTCGTCCGCATCCAGCCGTGGTGGTGGCGCGGCCGGGGAGCGGCCGGAGTGGCACCGGCGACGACGAGTGCGGCGGCCGGAGCTCAGGGGCGCACGGAGTTGGCGTTGTGGGGTGCAAGCGGGCAAGGGGAGGTGCTAGCGAGGCTTAGCGCGGGGCAGCAAGCTCGGTGGACACGCGTCTGGGACCAAATGGTCACCGGAGCGTTGCCGCCGACGAGCTCGGGCGGAAGCGCGGTTCGGTCGACAAGGGGGCGACGGCTGCGGGGCGTAAACGAGCTCGGGAAGAGGGGGAACAGACACAGAATCTCACAGTGGAGGCGACGGGATGGTCAGCGGGCTCGGGGACGAGTCGGAGACGACGGACGGGCGCCGGCGATCTCGGCGGCCGAGAGGTTGAAGTCGATGGTGATGATGTCGCTATGGTGCACCCCGGCTCGCTTGGCTCGGTGGAGATGACGAAGACGACGTCGTGGAGCTCCTGGGCATGTCGAGGGGGCGAGGGGGAGGCAGTGCTCACGGCAACGGCGAGCGGTGGCGTCGGCTATGCTCAGGTGCGAGCGAGAGAGGGTGACAGAGGAGAGGAGAAGCACGGGGGAGAGTGAGAGGGGGTCGGGGAGGCTGCGTGGCGTCTCCAGGGACGCCCAGAGGAAGGCGGCAAGCAGGAGGTGGCCGGGCGTGCGCCGGCGTGCGTCGGCCACGCACTCGGTGTCCTCCTGGCACGGTGGAGAAGACGACTGGCAGGGCCAGCTGGCTGGGCCGGCCAGCTAGGCCGCCAGTGCCAGGCCTCAGGTAAGGCCCACGTAAGCCTTTTCCCTTTTTTGTTTTCTTTTCTATTTCTGACATTTGTTTTTGACTTAAAAATAAATACCAGCACAAATATAAAAATGTTGAGATTCCTTGTGACCACTAGTTATCATATACCAGAGGCCCTGACCAAATTCCAACATATTTGGAGCCTCTAAAATATTTATATTATTTTAAACAGCTCCAATTCAAATACATATGGGTTCATTCAAAAATCCAAAATGTCTAGCAAAAATGTGCATCACCCCTGGTTGTTGTTTCCAACATTTTCCAAAGACCATGAACATTTTTGAAAAGCATTTTGGGTTCATTGAAATTCCATTTTTAATTTGAACCTATTTGAATTTGCTTTGGTGCTAGGGTTTGAAACATCCCCATTTCAACTTCATTTGAAATTTAAACATAATGCACAAAGCAAGCCTAGGTGATACCAGAACTAGGGATGTGACAATTAATTTGGCCCAAATGGACATCAGGAACAGGAGGAAGGGGTTTGCAATTGCATCAGACTATTTGGAGACCCGGGATGGCTCGGACAACATAATGGCTATAAATGCTCAAAAGATTTGAGACATCCTGCAAAATGGTGGCATAACCACTCAATAACACAATATCAAGGTTCTGAGGCCAGCTATGAATACACGGAAGTAGTAGAAACTGAACTGAGACTTGAACTCAACAATACTAGGCAACTACGGTTTAGTAACACGTCATCCTGATAGATAGATGAGAAGGCCTAGTTTCTTAACCCGCGTAGAATGAGAAGAGAATGACTCAGATCAGAGGGCATAAGGTAAAGGAGTAAAAAGAGCCTTACGTTCCCTTCCACAATCAATTCCCCTACATAACTAAATCATTTCTAGACACAACTTCGACCGGTTTGGCTTGGTAATCCTATAGGGAGTCAGGCTCTGATACCAAAGCTGACAGGACCCTAATTCCAAGTCACATCGATCTAGCCGGTAACACCTCAATCTCTTTGCGGCCTCACGCACGGTATTCCCACGGGTGTCGCCTTACCATGGCCCGGGACCATTTGCACCTTTTGGCTCAGGTATATGATAGTGTCGCTAGCATCCATATGACAGGGAACCCGGGCTGACATGGCTAGTCATGAACCCAAAGCGGCACTAACCTATGGGGACAGACATACATGAATCACATCGAGCATGTCAGTCAGCAGCGTGTGAATCCGGCTGTAGCACTGGGCTAACAGGACTACGGGAACCCGGGCTGTAGCAGGCTAGGCAGGACTCCGGATGTCACCGTGTGACATTTCCCTAAAGGGACAGACACAGGAACAAAGTGAAACACATGCCGGCCAGTCAAGTGTCCTGAGCAGTAGTGCTGGGCTAGCAGGACTCCGGTGAACCGGGCTATAGCGGACTACTATGGCTCATGGAAGCACTAGACTACATTTCCCCATAAGAGAGGCTGCCAAGGATAAACAACTAGATTGTCGGATCCCACACATACCAAGCATTTCAATTATACACATAATATGCTCGTTATGTGTAAATACAACATGGCATCACAACATAACTCTACGACTCGAGTATTTATTCATTAGGCTCCGAGGAGCGAGACATTACAAACATGGGTCTCATGACCCAACAATTATAGCATACAAATCAAAGCACATGCGGAAGCTTAACATGTCAGAGTACAGACATCTACAAATGAAAAAGGCTAAGAAGCCTGACTATCTACCAGATCCTGCTGAGGGCACAAGATCGTAGCTGAGGTATCAAGCTAAATGTCGAAGTCCACGCGGAACTACTAGCGAGACTGAAGTCTCTCTCTGCAAAACATAAATTAAGCAAACGTGAGTACAAAAGTACTCAGCAAGACTTACATCAGAACTAACTACATATGCATCGGTATCAACAAGGGGTGGTGGTGGAGTTTAACTGCAGCAAGCCGGCTTTGACTTAGTGGCTAACCTAAACTACGACTGCAAGCAACTCTTTTGAGGTGGCACACACGAGTCCACATATTCACCATATCAACACACCACTATGGATTCGCTCTCGTCTTCCCACGAGGACGCCATCCATAGCACTCACGCTTATCTTGCGCATTTTAGAGTATCCACTTTCACTTGTCTATGAACTGTTATAGGCAACCCAGAAATCCTTCACCGCGGACGCGACTATTCGAATAGATCATTTATAACCCTGCAGGGGTGAACTTCATCACACATGTTTCCACCACTTAGCGTCTGCACACGACATGTGCTCGGCAGACTTCAAGCGAAAGCCGACGTGGGTGTAGACCACGACCTGACTAACCGCACAAGTCTCTAGTCCAGGTTTATCGCCTATTCGGGTTCCATCCGCAAGGAAATCCGGCCGGGGTGTCCTCAACGGCCCCAAACGATGTGTACAGGGTCCCGAGACGCCAAACGGGCGCCAGGTATACCCGGCAACAGTGTATCTACCGCATCATAGCCCACCCCTAGGGTTAGCGCTACGCACAGCCGCCAACACATAACCTACAAACACCAGAAACTAGTTGGAACTCTTGGACAGAGGACGAGAGGGGTCAATAAGTCGAGCGGGGTCATATTTCAGGGCCCAATGTGTGGTAGTAGTTATTTCATGGATCACAAACACAGAACTCAGTTCCTGAGGACGGTTTCAGTGAGACAACCCACCATGTACTCCTACATGGCCTCTCACCGCTACCTTTACCAAATCATGTTCACACACCTCCGATTCATCCCCGATGAACCAGACCTGACACGACTCTATGCAATAGCAGGCATGACAAACAAGCATGAATGAGTAGGCACATCAGGGCTCAAACAACTCCTACTCATGCTAGTGGGTTTCATCTATTTACTGTGGCAATGACAAGTCATGCAGAGGATAAGGGGGTTTAATTACCACAGCAAGTTAACAGATAAATCATTGTTGTCCTAATGCAGTAAAAGAGAGCAGGAGCGAGAGAGTGGGATTGTATCGGAATGAGCAAGGGGGTTTTGCTTGCCTGGCACTTTTGAAGATAGTAATAGCTCTTCATCGGTGTCATCAAACTCATCGTCGGAACCACGTTTACTAAGAGGGGACAATACCGGCAAACAAGGAGGAAACGCAATCAATGCAATGCAACAATATGATGCATGCTCATGACATGGCAAAATGAGTGTGTTTTGGCTAATGCAACTTAGAATAGATTGGTTTGAGTTCATTTGAATCAAGGATTCACTTGATTCAAATGCAAACCCAAAATAAGAGGTCATATTAGTGCATTATCTTTTTTCACCTAAACAGCAAGGTTGAAGTGTTCTAACATGCATGAAAATAGCATAAATGGATAGATTGGATTTTTCTGATAGTTTTTCATATATAAATTATTTCATTTGGAGTTATAGATTAATTTCTATGATTTTTAGAAGTTTAGGCCTTTTCTAGATTTTATAATTATTTAGAATTAACTAATTCCAGAAAATGCATTACTGCGTCAGCAGCACGTCAGGATGACGTCAGTGAGTCAACGGGTCAGCCCAGGTCAAACCTGGCCCGTGGGTCCCACACGTCATTGACTCAATTAACTAACGGGTTTCAGAAATAAAAACCTAATCTAAAGATTAACAGGGCTGGGCCCACTGTCAGTGACTTGGGTGGTGGTTAGTAGCTAGACTAATCTGGTCACGTCGGCGGGTTAGCGCCGGCGATGACCGGAGCACGGCAGTGTTGGCCGTCTGGCCAGCTCCGGCGCTGGGAGGACGCGCGGCTAGGTGCGTTGGGAATCTGGCATTGCGGCGTGCCGTCTGGTGGTGGTGGGAGGTGCTGGGGTGGTGTGCAGAGGCGGCGGCGGCGGCGACATCTCTAGAGCGGGTGCTCGGCCGGGTTAGCATGCCAGAAGTGGCTCGCGGTTCCTATCAGGGCTAATGGGCACCTAGGCGTGACCAAATGGTCACCGAAGGCTGCCGGTGATGAGCAAGTGCGGCGGCGACCTACGGGCATCGGTAGAACGATGGTTACGGCGAGCAAAATGCAACGGGGTTAGGGGTAATCGCGGCGGAGATCACATCGAGTCGGATGAGACAGACGGCGAGCCTGGGGAGGCAGAGTCGGCAGCGAATCGACGCGTGCGGCTTCCGGACTCCAAGGAGGAAGAAGATGAAGCAGCCGGCGATGCAGGCCCTCCCAGCGCTCGAGGCTAGGGTGGGGCAAAGCGGCAGACAATGGCGGAGCTTGCAGACGAGGTGGGGAGGCGAGGGAAGCACGGTGGGCACGATGGCAGCAAGCGGCGGGGATGGCAACGCTCAGTTGCGCGTGAGAGAGAGGGTTAGAGGAGGGGGCAAGAGCAGAGAGTAACGGGGAGAGGCAGAGAGGGGTCCAGGGCGGCATCGAGGGAAGGATCGGGGCTCCCAGGTGGAAGCAGGAGGTGGCCGAAGCCGCACGCACGCGCGCCACGCCTCTCCTCTGCCTACTGGCTGAAGGAAGAAGATGGGCGTGCCCCTATGGGCTGGGCCCACTGTGTTGGGCCTGGTGGGCTGATCCAGGTGAGCACTCTCTCTCTCTGTGTGTGTTTCCTATTTGTTTCATCTTTTCTAATTTTTGCAGTTTGTTTTTGATTTAGTTTTAACACCAAATCAATTTTAAACTTCATGAAAATAATTGTGTGAACTAAATGGACTTATCCAAAGCCACGCAACAATTTTCAAAATTATTGAACATATATTTATTATATAATAAATATAGATCCAATTCAAATATTCATTGGATTAATTCAAATGGCCCAAATAAATGTTTCTGAGCTCCTAAAAATATTGGTTTGAATTTTACCTCTTGCCAATATTTTTATAGAATACCAGGGACATTTTCAGAAATTTGGTTATTTTTGAACTGGTTTCTGAGGGTTTCAACAAACCTCAATTCAACTTTCAGAAATTTTAGACATGATGCATGAGTGCATATGCAACTATTTCACTCAGGTATTCTAGGGCTGTGACAGTATTATCAACATCATCGACGAGGAAATGGAAGAGGAGGATTCTGACGATGAGGAGGAGGAGGAAGATAATTCTAATGAGGAGGAGGAAGAGGATTCTGATGAGGAGGAGGCACGAGGAGGATTCTGATGAGGAGTTGGAGCAAGAGCAGGATGCAGAAGACGAGAGCTACCAGGGGGTTTGGAGATCATCGCACAGGAGGAGGTTGCAGAAGAGGTGGGCTATCACGGGGGTATGGAGATCATTGAAGATTGGTCCTCCTACGATGGGAGGATCGTTGGTGATGTCGGTGGCTTTGATTTCCCCCTCCCGGAGGGAAGTATCCCTCGCGAAATCGCTCCGCTGGAGAGCAAAAGTGCTCCTGCCTAGGTTCCGCCTCGAGAGGGGGGCGCTTTGTCCAAAAAGTCTTCTTCTATTTTTTTTTCTAGGGCAAAAGGCTTCATATAACAGAAGGACAGTACCGAAGGGCTGCTGTGGGATCCATAAGGCATCAGGGCGTGCCCAGGGGTGGGCGTGCCCTATTCCCTTGTGAGCAGCAGGTGCCCCCCTCTGGTGGTCCTTCGTTCCAGTATTTTTTATATATTCAATAAAAAAATCTTCATGAAGTTTCAGGTCATTTGAAGCTCCATAGGATAGGTATCTCTGTTGTAGCTCTTTTAGGCCCAGAATTCCAGCTGTCAACAATTTCCATCTTCATGTAAATCTTACGAATTAAGAGAGAAAAAGCATTAGAATTGCATCATAAAGTTAAATAATGGCCAAAACCATTATAAATAACTGTAGGAAAACATGATGCAAAATGGATGTAGCAGCGATGTGGACCTGTGTGGTTGCTGCTTAAGTTGGTTGGATCTCTTATTACGCCACAAGAAAGCTAATTTCTAGAGAGAGAGAGAGATAAAACCATGTTAAAATTTCAGCCTGATTGGAGTTATGCATCTCCGATGATTTAAGAAATGGTGCTCACCTAGAAAACACAAGCGAAAACAGGACATAAAATAGAGAGATCCAATCTAGGGGAGATCTCCCTCTCTCCTAGATGGCCAAGGAAGAAGAAGAAGGAGGGGGCCCTTCCCCCTCAACTCTGGTGGCACCGAAGCACCGGCGGGGACATCTCCTCCATCACCACACCATCAAATCCCTCTCTGTTCTCATGGTGATATGTGAGTAGTTCATCCTCGAGGCTGAGGGTATGTACTAGTAGCTATGTGTTCGATCTCTCTCTCTCTCTCTCTCATGTTCTTGATGGATTCAATTTTGATATATCATGAGCTTTATTAATATAGTTGGATCTTATGATGTCCATCCCCTTTATTCTTTTTGTGGTGAATTTAGTATTGCTCTTTAAAGTTTCTTTATGTTAGATGGAATACTTTGGATTTGAGATTATATGGATCATGTCTAGTAATTAACGTGCGAATACCCGAGGTGACATTGGTACACTCTTAGCATAAAGGTTGAATGATAAGTATCATATGGTGTTGTCATAGTACGATTGCTGGGACTATCCATGGCACTTTGTGGGTGGTTCAATAGATCAATATTGAAAAGACAACTTTGAGGTGGTTTGTTGTTAAGTGCAATGCAATTTCATCCTACATTATTCGGTAGAAATAGAAACTTTGGAGTGATTCTTCGATGTAATTTTTGGGATTATCATGTGGTTTAATTATGTTAATGATCTTGAGAGTTGTCACTAGTGAAAGTATGAACCCTAGACCTTGTTTCCAAGCATTAAGACACCGTTTTTACTCACTTTTGTTATATTATAGCTTGCTATTTTTATTTGTTCAGATTACAAAAACCTATTTCTGTCAACCATATTACATATCTATGATCATCACTTCTCTGAACTAGTGCACCTATACAACTGAGAATTGTATTAGGTGTGTTGGGGACACAAGACACCACTTGCATTTGATTGCAGGGTTGTTTTTTAGAGAACCAGCTTCGGCCTACACCTCTCGCAGATTGATAAACCTTAGGTCATCCACTTGAGGGAAATTTGTTGTTCTCCTACAAAACTCTACGCTTGGAGGCCCAACAAAGTTTACAAGAATAAAGTTCCGTAGTATACATCAAGCTATTTCTGGCACCGTTGACGGGGGGCAGAGTGCTTGAATGTATCTTCTTTAGATCTTGCGATTGAATCTTGTAGTTTCTTGTTTTATTCACTAGTTTGGATCATAAAAGGAAACAAAAATGGAAATTAATTTGCCTGCATTACTCTATCTTTATTAACAAATTCTTAAAAATGATGAATTTGATAATTGCTATGAGGTGTTAGAAGAAGAGTTCAACAAAAGTTGTCATGTGAGTTCCTTGAATGTTAAGTATGATTGGAATGTTGTTGGTATGCATTCTATGAATATCAGTTGTGCTAGTAATGAAATTTATAAGCTTGGGGATGACATGTTTAATGAAGATGGTCTATTTAGTTCCCCCAACTTTTGATGAGAAAAGTTATTATGATGAGAACATGCCTCCTATTTATGATGATTACAGTGATGATGAAAGTGGGTTTGGAAGAGTGTCCACTTTAGGTAGCCATGATCCCACTATTTTGGAGGGTGTTCAATATTATTTGAATAATGATAGAAGTGGATTAGGAGAGGTCGTGACTTTATTTAGTGATGATTCAACTATTTTGGAAGATGTTTCAATTGATTACGATGAGAACAAAGTTGTTACTTATGACGATTATTGTGATGATACTTATGCTATATAATAGTGATAATCATCCTTGTGAAAAATTTCATAATTATGAACATTCGTCTACTAAACATTAATCTTTTAATGTGGAATTAATTTATAGTGTTCAAGTTTTATATGATACTCCCACTATTATGAATGAGAAGAAATTTGCTTATGTGGAGAGAAATAAAACCCCTATGCATGTGGATCATGAAAAGAATGATTTATGTGATAGTTATGTTGTTAAAAAAACCATGATGCTACTAAAAATTATTATGAGAGAGGAATATATGTTCATAAATATCTCAACAACATCAAGTTTCCTCTATTGAAACTTTTAAAGTTGCATTTGTTTTGCCTTCCTATGCTAGTTACTTTGTTCTTCAATAAATTGCTTGCCTACAAAATTCCTATGAATAGGAAGTGCGTTAGGATCAAATGATATATGATTCATGATGCTCTCATTATGTTTCAATTCCTACTTTCATGTGAGCATCATTAAAATCATCATACCTAGCTAAAAGGCATTAAAGGAAAGAGCTTGTTAGGAGTAACCCAATATTAATTCTTACTATTTTTGAGTGTTCACATGATTAAAGCTATTGTAATAATCATGTTTTGTATCTTCTCTTTCAATAAAGTTCCAAGTTTAGCCTTTACCATGCTCAGTTCGCATGTTTATGAGTTGTTGTTTGAAAATAGAAAGATTTATTTTTGTGTCCTGAATATTCCTGGATTGTTAGAACGTGAAAAAATCTTGAATATTTTTACACAGTAAGCATGTATGAGTTCTCTGTTATATGGTAATTTTTTAGATTTTTAGAGTTACAGAAGTATGTTAATTTATTCCTCCTGTACGGATTGTTCTATTTAGATAGATTGTTGTTATGGATGCATTGTTTGCCCATGTTTTCTTATTTAATATTTCAATTAGTATATAGAGATATTAAATATGTGTAGGAATTTAGTATGCAATATTTAATTATAATCTTGAAGATTTTCTATAGTAGAGAATGGTAAGGTTTTGTATTTATTTTGTACTAACCTATCTCATGAGTTATATTAAGTATTCTATGAATGAAGTTTTTAAGACCCAGGGGAGACTGTGATACACGAGGAATTAAGGAGACACAAGACCTCAAGCTTGAGGATGCCCAAGGCACCCCAAGGTAATATTTCAAGGAGTCTCAAGTATTTAAGCTTGGGGATGCCCCAGTAGGCACCCAATTTTCTTCACCAAAAACTATCAGTTAGTCTCGGTAGGGCCTAAGTTTTTATCTATTCACATGATATGTGCTATCCTTGTAGCGTATATTTGCATCTTATCTTCATGTTGGAGATATTTAATTCATAGCCACTTATTTACTTAACTACTCTTGGTTCTTGGCTTATATCTTTTGGAGTAGTTTTATTATTTATTCTCGTGCTTCACTTATATCCTTAGAGATTCTTTTTAATGAACTGAATATCATACACTTGAAATTACATAGGTGTTGAAAATTAAATATGTATCCTAGCATTATAATTCAATCTCATATGCCGATCTTGTGTGAAGTAGTGGCTTTGCATTGGGTTTAGCAAGTAAAATCTATTGAAATTAACAAATACAACATTGGTCATTTGAAAAATTCATCAAAGATTAGTACAAGGAAGATAAATTTCACATGCAAATATACTATCTTGGACATCTTTTGTGATTGTGAACCCTCAATGAATATTTTCAACCTTGATCAAATACTTGATGTTGAACAAGGAAGACAGTGTAATGAGTTATGTTTGTGTGTATTTGTATAGAAGTTATATTCTCATGTATCCTCCAACATGTGGTCTTTGTTTATAATCTTTGCTAGCCAAATACTTCCACACTAAATGGAAATACTGCTTCTGCATCCAAAATCCTTGAATCAAGTTTCTTATAAAAAGTGTCAACTATACCTACCTATATATGGTACTTCATTGCCATTCCAATTAAATTTGTATGTACCAACTCTGAACCTTCAAATAAAATTCTTTTTTCTATGCTCGTACAACTCATGGAGTAGTGGGGATGGTCAATATCTTCCATGTAATTTAATATGATATTTTTCTGTAATATATATGATTTTTGGGAGAAGAAATCAACACAAGGCTGTGCTTGAGGGCCCCACACTGCCAGGTGGCACACCCATCCCCCATGGGCATACCCTGGGCTCGCGTGGCTTCTCCTTAATCGGTTGGAGATCTTCATTTGCCGCAACAAAGCTAATTTATGGGGGAAAATTATGTTAAAATTTCAGCCTGGTCAGAGTTAGGGATCTCTGGCTATTTAAGAAATGGTGCCCATCCTGTATTTTTTGAAGCGAATACAGGAGATAGAATAGAGAGATCCAATCTAGGGGAGAGCTCACTCTATCCTCGGATGGACAAGAAATAAGAAGGAGGGCCCCCTCCCCCTCTCATCCGGTGGCGCCAGAGCACTGCCAGGGACATCTCCTCCATCACTATCACCATCGACTCCCTCTCCGTTCTCATGGTGATGTGTGAGTAGTTCATCCTCGGGCCTAACTGTATGTACTAGTAGCTATGTATTTGATCTCTCTCTCTTATGTTCTTGATGAATTCGATCTTGATGTACCATGAGCTTTATTAATATAGTTGGATCTTATGATATATAATGAATTGAGTCTGGCTCTTTAAAGTTTCTTTATGTTGGATTGAATACTTTGGATTTTAGATTACATGATGCATGTCTAGCAATTAATTTGCGGATACCCAAGGTAACATTGGGGTACTCTTAGCGTAAAGGTTGAACGATAAGTATCATATGGTGTTATCATAGTATGACTTCTCGGACTATTTCTGGCAGTTAATTTGTGGGTGGTTCAATAGATCAAAATTGGAAAGACAACTTTGAGGTGGTTTATTGTTAAGCGCACCTACGCGATTTCATCTTATTTTCTATAATAGAAATAGAAACTTTGGAGTGATTCTTTGCTGCACTTTGCGGGATTATCATGTGGTTTAATTATGTTAATGATGCTGAGAGTTCGCACTAGTGAAAGTATGAACCCTAGAACTTGTTTCCAAGCATTAAGACACTATTTTTACTCAATTTTGTTACTTGCTACCTTGCTGTTTTTATTTGTTCAGATTACAAATACCTATTTATACCATCCATAATACACATCTATCATCGTCGCTTCCTGAACTAGTACACTTATACATCTGACAATTGCATTGGGTGTGTTGGGGACACAAGAGACCACTTGTATTTGATTGCAGGGTTGTTTAAGAGAGGACCACCTTCATCCTACACCTTTCGTGGATTGATAAACCTTAGAAGGTTGGAAAAGGCGGTAGGCGTAAGTGAGGCGGTTGGCCTCTCCTAGTGCCTAGGCGATGCTTAAGCGCCCTAGGCGTGGCCTAGGCGGTAATATAGTTTTTACAATCAGGATGTATTTGTGGTATTATATTTGTGTCAATATTAGTTTAAGTCACATTAATAATTTAACTACCAAGCTACTGCCATTTGAATATGACATGTTTGGCATATTAGTGCAATATTGCAAGATTTCTCACTCGGGTAGACAATTTCTTGCTAGCCCTGCCTAGACTTGCGCTTATGCCCTAGGCGAGGCATTTGGCCATCGCCTAGCACTTAAGTGTGCCTAAGTGCCTCCTAGGCACTGCCTTTTCTAACAGAGACCTTAGGTCATCCACTTGAGGGAATTTGTTGTTGTCCTACAAAACTCTATACTTGGAGGCCCAACAAAGTTTACAAGAATAAGGTTGTGCCGTAGACATCATTATCCAGTTTAAATAGCGGCAACAATGAGTGTAAAACTACACTCATCAGGTACTCTTGCATAATCTTTGCCGCATGGGTATCCAACTCCGGCGTCTTCATGAACAACATCTTTTCGTCCTCAAAGTTGACTTGATCTCATGCTTCCTCCCTTCGAGCTTGAGCTTCTTGTTGTGCACATTTATGAACATGGCAAACCTCTCTGCATTATCTTCCTCCTTCGCATCATTGCACTCCGCACTTGCCTCCTCCTTCTTCACCATACATCTTGTTCACTACCCCTTCTCGATTATCCTTCTCCACCTCCCACTTCCTTCACCGTTTCCTTTCCACCTTCATTGCCAAAGAAAGTCGTTCATTTGTTGGAATGATTGTGTCACTGGTGTCTACTATGCAACCTGTTCTTGTAGACTCGTGTTCGGCCTCCAAGCGCAGAGTTTTGTAGGACAATAGCAAATTTCCCTCAAGTGGGTAACCTAAGGCTTATCAATCCGTGGGAGGCGTAGGATGAAGATGCTATCTCTCAAACAACCCTATAACCAAATAACAAAGAATCTATTGTGTCTCCAACACACCAAATATAATGGTAAATTGTATAGGTGCACTAGTTCAGTGAAGAGATGGTGATACAAGTGTAGTAATGGTAGGAGATATTGATTTTTGTAATAGGGACAATAAAAAACAGCAAGGTAGCAAGTAACAAAAGTGAGCACAAACGGTATTGCAATGCTTGAAAATAAGGCCTAGGGTTCATACTTTCACTAGTGCAATCTCTCAATAGTGCTAACATAATTGAATCATATAATAATCCCTCAACGTGCGATAAGAGTCACTTCAAAGTTCTTATCTAGCGGAGAACATAAGATGAAATTGTTTGTAGGGTACGAAACCACCTCAAAGTTATCCTTTTCGATCAATCTATTGAGCTATTCCTATAGGTGTCACAAACAGCCCTAGAGTTCGCAGCAAAATAACACCGTATGATACACATCAACCAACTCTAATGTTACCTAGATACTCCAATGTATCCACAAGTATCTGTGAGTTGATTATACAATATGCATCAAACAACGCCAGATTCATAATATTCAATCCAACACAAAGAAATTCAAAGAGTGCCCCAAGATTTCTACCGGATAAAGTAGGATGAAAATGTGCATCAACACCTATGCATAGATTACCCCAATGTCACCTCAGGAATTCACGAGTTGAGTGCCAAAGCATACATCAAGTGAATCAATATAATACCCCATTGTCACCACGGGTATTTGTTGCGGAACGTAGCATGCAATTTCAAAAAATTCCCTACGATCACGCAAGATCTATCTAGGAGATGCATAGCAACAAGAGGGGGAGAGTGTGTCCACATACCCTCGTAGATCGAAAGCGGAAGCGTTAGTTTAACGCGGTTGATGTAGTCGAACATCTTCTCAATTCGACCGATCAAGTACCAAACGTACGGCACCTCCGAGTTCGGCACACGTTCAGCTCGATGACGTCCCTCGAACTCTTGATCCAGCAAAGTGTCGAGGGAGAGTTTTGTCAGCACGACGGCGTGGTGACGGTGACGCTGAAGTGATCCACGCAGGGCTTCGCCTAAGCACTACGACAATATGATCGGAGGAGTAAATGGTGGAGGGGGGCACCCACATAGCTAAGAACAAATTGATGTGCCTTAGAGGTGCCCCCTTGCCCCCGTATATAAAGGAGGACAGGGGAGGAGGCCGGCCTAGGTGCGCCCCCAAGTGGGGGGAGTCCTACTAGGACTCCAAGTCCAATTCGGACCCCCTTCCTTTTACTGGAGAGGGAAAGGGGGAAGGAGAAGGAGAAAGAGAAGGAAAGGGGGTGCCGCCCCCTTCCCCACTCCAATTTGGACCCCTTCCAAGTGGGGGCGCGCCAGCCCCTTGTGGGTTGGTGTTCCTCTCTCCCAAGGCCCATGTGGCCCATTACTTCCCCAGGGGGTTCCGGTAACCCCCCGGTACTCCGATAAATACCCGAAACTCTCTGGAACCATTCCAGTGTCTGAATACTATCGTCCAATATATCAATATTTACCTCTCGAACAATTCGAGACTTCTCGTCATGTCTGTGATCTCATCTGGGACTCCGAACAAACTTCGGTCACCAAAACACATAACTCATAATACAAATCGTCATTGAACGTTAAGCGTGCGGACCCTACAAGTTTGAGAACTATGTAGACATTACCGAGACACATCTCCGGTAAATAACCAACAGCAGAATCTGGATGCTCGTATTGGTTCCTACATGTTCTACGAAGATCTTTATCGGTCAAACCATAATGACAACATACGTCGTTCCCTTTGTCATCGGTATGTTACTTGCCTGAGATTCGACTGTCGGTGAAAGTGCGTTATATCGACTAGAGGGGGGTGAATAGGCGATTTTTATGAAAGTCTTCAAAACGTGGAAGTTTCAAAGACAAACGACAGAAATAAACTTATTACCATGCAGCGGAAGGTAGACTACACTAGGCAAGCCATAGTCAAGTATTCAATGAAGTGAAAGCACGAAGACTAATAGCAGCTAGGTAGTAAGGATCAGGTAGGAAGATATTATGAAGCCAAACAGAACACGCAGTCACTTAGTGAAGACAAAAGATAGTGCAATCATACAATGACTTCACAAAGAGTAACAGTAAGTAAAGGGAAGGGAAGATGAAACCAGTGACTCATTGAAGACAATGATTTGTTGCACCAGTTCCAGTTGCTGTGACAACTGTACGTCTGGTTGGAGCGGCTAGGTATTTAAACCTTAGGACACACAGTCCCGGACACCCAGTCCTGAACACGCGGCTCAGGACACTCAGTCCTCACCGTATTCTCCTTGAGCTAAGGTCACACAGACCTCGCCCAATCACTCTGGTAAGTCTTCAAGGTAGACTCCCAAACCTTCACAGACTTTGTTCATCGGCAATCCACAATGACTCTTGGATGCTCAGAACGCGATGCCTAACCGGCTGGAGGATGCACAGTCCTCAAGTGTAATAAGTCTTCAGATCACACAGACAAGAAGACTTAAGTGATGCCTAATTCTCTTTGGCTCTGGATGGTTAGGGCTTTATCCTCGCAAGGAATTCTCTCTCAAAGGCTTCGAGGTGGGTTGCTCTCAAATGACAAAAGTCGTACTCTCAATCTGAGCAGCCAACCGTTTATGGTTGTAGGGGGTGGGCTATTTATAGCCACTTGGCAACCCGACCTAATTTTTCCAAAATGACCCTGGGTCACTAAGGAACTGACACGTGTTCCAACGGTCAGATTTCAAACCCACACGGCAACTTTACTTGGGCTACAAGCAAAGCTGACTTGTCCGACTCTGGACAAGATTCGCTCTCATAGTCTTCACTCAAAGACATAGGTTTTTGGTTAGGCATCACTTCAGTCATTCTGACTGGTTCTCTTGGACCCCACTTAACAGTATGGTGGTTCCTATGACTCAACACAAAATAAAAAGAACTACAGAAGAGCTAAGTCTTTGAGCTCCATAGGCTTCATGTGGTGTCTTCTCCTGTCATAGTCTTCAATGTGAATATCTTCATATACCACCTTTGTCTTCAATGTCTTCATACATTTTTAGGGGTCATCTCTGGTAGGAAAACCGAATCAATTAGGGACTTCTACCTGTGTTATCCTGCAATTCTCACAAACACATTAGTCCCTCAACTAGGTTTGTCGTCAATACTCCAAAACCAACTAGGGGTGGCACTAGATGCACTTACAATCTCCCCCTTTTTGGTGATTGATGACAAACTAGTTGAAGTTTTCAACGGGGAATATAATCTGTGAAATTGTAAGGGATAAGGAATTGTCTTCATAAGTTGCAAGGGCTCCCCCTGAAGATGTGCATATAAGTAATTTGCATTTGGAATGCAAATGCACATGGTAGGTTGTATTTGTGGAGATCCACTTCAACTTATGATGACAATCCACTATGCATGTGAAAGTATATGAAGATAATCACATGCATAATGGAAAATGGACGTCTGCAGAATGATCTAAGTGCGGAATTTATCATCGCACATGCGGAATTTATCTTCGCAAAACAAGGTGGCAAATAAGTAGCAGACGACCATCTAGTTTAAGTGTTACAACTCATAAGAACCAAATGTAGCAAAAACGAGAGTTGTAAGCACGAAGCAAAATATAAAGCACCCACCCATATGGACCCGCTTGAAGACTATCAATATCATATGCTTCTCCCCCTTTTGTCAGTAATGACCAAAAAGATTTGAAGACATAGAGCCTCTACTCGTGCCCATGAGGAGTAGGTGAAGTAGCAGGGTTGTTGGTGTTGTTTGGCGGTGCTAAAGAGCTTGGAGGTGCTAAAGGAGGTGGCGGTGAAGTAGCATCGTCTTCTTCCTTAATAATTCTGGCAGTCACTATGGCAGCAGAGGAAGAGAACTCAGAGTCTTCAAGGGATGGAGTTCCTAGCAGCACAACCCTTCGAGGAGGTGTGGAGTCAAACTTGAATCTCTCAGTGAAGCCATCCTCTTGAAGATCAGCTTCAGAACACATCATCGTGAGCCCTTTCCATGTGCGGCGACAGGTTTCATGGGCAACGAAGGCATTCTTGGTGGCAAGATTGCGAACGCGATTAACTTCCACCAAGAGGCTTTTCATTTGACGCTTCAGCCAGTCATGATGCCTATCCTGTTTCTGATGTAGGGCCACAAGAAGCTCTCGGTCGTCGAGAACACGAGTGCGCTTCTTGGGTCTTGGAGCAGTTGCACTATCAGTGGCTTTAGTGGAAGCAGGGTGTGGTGCACGTGTAGTGCCAGCCAAAGGATACACCCGAGAAACCGCTTCAACTCCTTCAATGTTCTGAGTGAAGCTCTGATGTTCTGCATTCTGAAGACTTAGAGGTTTCTTGGCAGGCTCAGAATATATGGCTTCAGTAGATATGTCCACATCAGGCAAGAAGATCCGATGGTTGCGGGCTGAGGGCTGATACGAGATAGCGGAGTGTACCTTGATCAGCCGCATGACCCAAGGGGTGTAGAATTTCAAACCAAACAGATCAGTGCCTGATGCAACAAGTTGGCGTATGAAGAAATCCTGTGCATTGAAGCATTTGCCATGAAGTATATAGAAGATCAAAGTCTTCATTGCACCCTCAAGCTTGGCATTTGGAGAGTGCCCTTTGATGGGCCAGAGAGTTCGCCTGATGATGTGATAGATGGTTCTTGGCAGATACTCAAGGTCTTCAACGAAGAACTCTGTGGGATAAGCAGCATCTTGGGGCAATGGCTTCATCATGCTGAGCATCTGACTCATATCAGGTTCAGGCCGCTGAAAGATGCTCTCAATAGCTTCAGTATGCAGCTGACAGCCTTGCTCGAAGAGATCGCCAGGAGTGGGCAAGCTAGTGAGCTCAATGATGTCAAATGCATTGGCTTCGTGATGAATGTTGCCAGTCATCCACTCCAGGACCCAAGTCTTCGGATCTCTGTTGTACCCTCTGATGTGAAGTGTGGCATAGAATTGAAGCAGTAGCTCTTCATTCCAATGCTCTTCGTCAGTAATGAATGGCAGCAGTCCAACTTCCTTGAAGCAATCCAAAGCCTCTTCCAGACAGGGCAGACTAGCTATAGCTTCAATATCAAGGTGCTTGTGTGGGAAGATGCGACCTTGGTTGTACAGAATGCATGAGTAGTAGCTTCGCTGAGGATAGCTCCAGAACCGATCAGATGAAATTCTTTCCCTTGAGTAGGGGTTCCTGGAGCTATTGAAGAACGTATTGTCTGCCCTGAAGCCATTGATGTTGAAGGAGTCAGGTGCTGATGCAGGACCTGGGAACCTTGGCAGTCTTGGGATTGGCTTCTGTACCTGAGGCATGTGCTCAACATGATAGTCGAATTGGGGACCAACAGCAGACTCAGGAACAGAAGTGGCGGGATCAGTGGCTTCGCTGTCTTTTGAAGCTTTTGCTGGGGAGGGCTCCACATTAGCTTCATTGGTGGTTGTGGCAGCCTCACGATTAGCTGGAGGGTCAGTCACAAGCACATCCTCCTAGAGAACTGCTTCTTGGTGGGACTGGGAAGTGGCAACTTGTGGTACCTCTTCTTCCGCGGCTGATGCAGCCGGAATGTCTTCAGCAGAGACTTGAGGCCTTGGACCTTTGCGAAGCCTGCGGAACACAGACGACGCCTATGGAGTTGGAGTGGGCTGGGCCTCAAAGTCTTCTTCCTCTTGTGGGCGATCCGCCCATGAAGCATCCTGTGCAATTGGGGTCAGTGGACGACCAATGCTGATGAGTTCGCTGTTTTCAAACTGAGGAAGAACTGCACCATCTACTACATTGTCATGATGACCAATGTCTTCAGCAGCGATGGGATCAGCTGCTGGAATGTACTCAGCTTCATGAGTCTCTATGGAAGCAGGCTCATGAACTGTCAGTTGTCGTTCAGCTTCAAGATAGACCATAGAAATGGGTTCAACTATCAAGGGCTTTGTGGGAGCAGCCCGAGCTTTCTTGGTCTTCCTCTTCTTCTTGGTGGGGGCAGTAGGAGAGGCTTCAGAGTGTTTCCTCTTCCTGGCTTCAGCCTCAGCAGTCCTTGTCTTCTTGAGCTCTGAAGCGGTTGACCGGCCTTTTGGCTTTGAGCCAGTCAGTCTAGTTGGGAAGACAATCGGAACTGCTTCCTGCCTTGGTGCATTAGGTTCAGCCGTAGCAGGCTTCTTCTTCTTCTTAGAGGCCATCCTGGGGTCAATGCCAGGACGCCCAAGTGCCTTGCGCTTCTCAGCCTCATTATAGGCTTGCACACATCTGTCAGCCAGAGTCTTCATGCGCTCACGCGAACCCTGAGCTTCTGCATGTTTCTTCAGAAAGGCTTCTTTGAGCTCGTGCAGCATGATCTTGAAGTTCTTCACATCTTGCACGTTGAGCTTGGCCATATGCTTCTTGAACTGAGCTTTTTCATAGTCAATCTTCTACTTCAGTTCAACAACGCGCTGGGCGATGGCTAGTTCTGAAGCAATGGCGCCATGGAAGGCGACACTGAGGCCAATGGGTAGCTGAAGATCTTCGAAGCTGATGTTTGGCGTGTCAAACCATTCATCAATGAAGGTGTGGATGATTGTTACATCAAAGAGCGGCAGATCATTGAAGATTTCTGCTTCTTCTTTTCTCTTGATGAGTTGCTCAAGAGCATCATCAGCAAGATCTTCATCACTTGCCAGATCTATGTCATCATTGTGCAGAATGGCAGCAGCTGTCAGCTCTTGGCTAGTGTGTGGCAAAGGCATCTTGCTCTTCTGGGGCTTGGAGATGCGTGATAAGTCTTCACACTGCACACTGTCTTCAGGAGGTGCAGTAGCCAGTGGCTTCGCCCGTGAGATTTTTGGTGAAGGAGCAGGCTTTGAAGCTTTAGGCTTCTTCAGCTTCTGAGGCTTCAGCGCTGCAGGCGCTTCATCTGATTCAGCGTCAGCTGCAGGCTCATTCACTGCAGTCCCTTGAACCAAGATGTGGGTGATGAGACCTTGAAGGTTGTAGAAAGGACCGATGACATTGGGTTCTGCATCTCGTGTGCCATCAGCCCTTGGAGCAGAAGGACCAGGATTGAAGTCTAGTCCCAATGTCTTCTTGTTCTGCTTCACTGAGTTCTGGGCAAATTGAAAATTGTGCTTGAACAGATTGTCGTCGCGACACCATAGCAGTGACGACGGGTGAGCATCAGCAAGCTGTGGCCCACGGACCATGCATGGATAGAAGCCTTGTTCAATGGCTTCATCTCTGGTCCTGGGTTGAAGATTCTTGTATAGTATGTCCCCCCACGGTTTCCTGATGGCATTTTTCTCAGCATACTCTTGGGTTACAAATCGGTACTTGAACCATTGTTCTGCCCAATATCTTCGAATCCATTGGATTCGGGTCTTGCGCTGACTGTTATCCTCTTCAGGATTTGTCTTGTATATTTCTGAGAGTTCATCTGGCAGATCTCTGGATGTTTCACCATGACGCTTTCTGCCACCCTTCCTTGCTACTTTCTCTGAAGCCATAAACTTTAGCTTGAAAGGCTTCAATACATTCAAAGGCTTCAAAGGTTTTCACTTGCTGGACCAACAGGAACTGGCTTCGGGAGAATTTATGTGATGCTGTAAGAATTTTGCAAATGAATGCAGACTATGAGAACCAAAGGATTCTCCCACGAACATGTACCTGTGACAGCATTAAGGTGCGAGGGAAGGGGAAGAGGTCATATGCATTCTCAGAAGATTTTGAAGATAAATCAGTTTAGAAGACATTGACCTCATTGTGCGAAGACATTCACTCATAGATAAGAAGTTGGTTCCAGATTTGTATGAATCCAGAGATCAGTACAAGTGAGGAATCTAACTACTTTGTGAAGCATAAGTGAATATACTAGGCATGTTATGAGATGCAGTATGAGAGAGATCTAACTTGTGTGAATAGAAACTGCTTGTGGTAGAAAGTGACAAATCCATAGGATCAACGGTGCTGTAAAAAGGAAGTTTTATTTACCACACTAAGAACTGCTAGACGGAATGGAAGATGAGGCCGAGCAGTTCGATCTTCCGTGCCCTAACTTGGCGACGGAGGACACCTATGGCGACGGCGGAGAGGACGATGTCCACGGTCGGCGTGAAGATGGCGTCGGAGAGATTGCGGCAGCGAAGCGCTTCGTCACCGGCGTCGTCGAGGGCTAGCGGTGGCGCTAGGGTTTGTGCGAGAGTGGAAGAAGAGATAATGACCGCTGTGAAGTGTATATTTATAGGTACATGGGCGGCACTGTGCTATTACACAGGTGCCCTTGGCGATTCGCATCTGAGTAGCACGTGGTCATTATGTGCAATTTTGGGGTTTGTTCCACGTCCCACGCACGCCTGAATTGTCGGGTGGTCGTTCCTACTTCTCCGGATTATATGTGGAGGAATGAGCATTGAAAACGGACTTAATGGTTGTCTCTATATCTTCTGCTGACAAGGACGCAGAGAAGACATTCGACAGTTTCAATAGAATGCACATGACTTGGAGAGATAGAATTTGAGATAGAAAGCATAGAGAGGTTAGGGTCCGATCACATTCACTTAGTTCAAAAGATTCAACAATGAAGACATAGCTATAAGTGAATGCTGTAGAGGATGGAACACTAGCGGATATATATATATATATATCTGTATGGTCAACAAAGTGAAGATAATCATGAAGATATGTTGAGATCGAAGCCAAACCAAATGTGAAGACATTGCAAATGTAACGCCATGAGTGAAACACTTCAAAACAGAACGTTTGGTGGTGGCGTTACCCACCGTATAGGAAGCATTAGACCCAGACATGGCGCACAATTATCGTGGCGCTCCGAAGTCAAATTCCACATTGATGTTTTCACACTTAGAATGTATGTCTTCATTGATTGAAGATATACTTTACTTCGTGTGTTGCACATCTAAGTCATCAATACGCATAAGGGTTAGGATGTGTGCCTGATCACGGGACATTTGAGGATTCCAGGATATTTAGCTCACATCGTAACTTGCAAAATCTCTTCTCATCCAAGGGCTTGGTGAAGATATCTGCCAATTGCTCTTCAGTGTTGACGTGTATGATATCAATATCTTCCTTCACAACATGATCTCTGAGAAAGTGATGACGAATTTCAATGTGCTTTGTCTTCGAGTGCTGAACTGGGTTGTTGGCAATCTTGATGGCGCTTTCGTTGTCACAGTAAAGTGGCACTTGCTTCAGATGAATGCCATAGTCCTTGAGTGTTTGCTTCATCCATAGAAGCTGAGCGCAGCAAGATCCAGCAGCAATGTATTCGGATTCAGCAGTGGAAAGAGATACACAGTTCTGCTTCTTTGAAGACCAACATACAAGTGATCGTCTGTAACATCCCAAATTTGCAATTTGGAATGTTATACATAGATCATCATGCATATCATATTTTCTTGCATTTTGGTTGATCCTAGAAATTTCACGCAACTCAAGGACCCTCGGAGAGAGTTGGAGATTTCGTTATTTTCATATTTGAGTTCTCTCAAATTTTGAAAAGAGGATCATTTGATTTATTTATTTTATCTTCAATTATTTTCCGGTGTCAAAATATATGAGAGAGGGAATAATATGACTTTCCCAAATTTAGGAAAAATGAAGATTTAATAAATAGATCAATTTTGGTTTTTGTCGGAGTTTTATTTGCGTTTTATTTGGATAGGGAAAAATGCGCATTTTCAAAATTGCATTTTAGGCCCGGAGAAAAGTTCATTTTGTTCGGCTCATTTTTAGGAGTCGGGGAAAATTTACTTTAGATTTTTCGGAGTTCGTTTAGATTTTCTTTTTGTTTTTCTACGCGGAACCGATTTAAAAAAAAAAAGAGCCTCCCGCCAGGCCAGCCGGGCCAAAGGCCCAGCCAGCCGGCCCCTTCCCTCGCGCGCAGCGCAGGCGCCAGGCGCCAGGCGCCCAGGCAGCCGCCGCCGCTCCCTGGCTGAGTCCCAGCGGGACTTAGGTCGGTTAGCCCCTCCCCTTTCCTTTGTTTTGTTTTCCTATTCCTAGTCTATTTCTTGTCCCCTACCCCAAGTCTCCTCTCCCCTCACCTATATAAATACCCCCACACCCCCCCCTCTAAAACATCAAATCAAAAGCCCTCTCCTCCCCAAGCCCCACACCACCCCGCGCCTCCCCAAGCCCCGCACCACCCCGCGCCCCTCACCACCACCGCCACCGCCTTAGCCGCGCCGCCCCTCACCACCGCCGCCGCCGCACCTTGCCCACGCCGCCGCTGCCCTACGCCGCCGTTCGCCGGAGCCCCTCGCCAAGGTTGCCCCACGCCGCGTCTCTTTTTCTTTCTCGGTTCGGTTTTTCTTATAAACCGTTCCGATTCTTTTCTTCTCTTCCGATTCGTTTTCTTTCCGGTTCTTTTCTAAACCGTTCCGGTTTCTAGATCGGTTTTTCGTTTCGGTCTTTTTCTCCGAAAACCCTAGATCGTTTTTCGTTCTTCTTTCAGACCGTTCGTCTCAACGAACGTGATCACCAATTTTTCCCCGGTTAACAACGCCCGTTCGTTTAATCGTTCTTCTTTTTCTTTTCGTCGGATTTATTCCGCGATCGTGATCTCAGATCCGATCTTCGTTCTAGTCTTTCTTCTCGCTCGTTTATCGGAATCAGGTGATTCAAGCGCCTGGAGTTTCGTTGCGAAACCGCCGTTCCGTCTAATCAACTTGAACAAGTTTTTGCCCCGGTAAAAATTGACCTAGTTTCAACTTGCTAGAACCGAGTTGTTTTCTTCCGCCATTTGTTTTTCCGTCGTCTGTTCGGTTCTTTGCAACCGGAGTTCTTAAATTGAACTTTCTGGTTCATTCTCTTGTTCGAGTTTTACATGTGCATTAGATGATTACTTATTGTATGCTTGTTGTTTGTCTGCGATAGATCACCCGGATTGCGCCGCTTGTTACTTCGAAACCCTAGGTCTCGCGGATCATCAGCAAGGCAAGTAACACTTTGATCATACCTTTTCTACAACCCAGTTTTATTACATTAGATCAATCCTTTCACATTGCATGATTAGGATCTAATTAAATTGTGGGATGGGAAGTAGATGAGGTAGTACCTATTACCTGTTTATTATCAAACCTTTGGGAGTTACTTCTACGTTTGCTTATTATGCCATGCTATGATAGTAGACATGGATTGGGTGAGTGAAATCCATGACAGATGTGAGTTGATAATTTTAATGGTTTATCTAAGGTGGCAACTTAAACACACATCTGGGTGGATTGAGGCACCTGATGTCTATCAGGACTTGCCTGTTTTTTTCGGACCGCCACCCAGGCTCAAAGGGATCATAAGATAATTCATGCTAGAAACTTCCGTGTGCAACCACATGCTACTATGGGCTCTGGCATAGTTGACTAAGTTGTGCGAACTCTTACGGGGTGGACTAGCAGATGTAGGGGTTGTAGGTGGTACGGTCTACCCCACATGTAAGGTGCTAGCGCTTCTGAAAGACTATGTCTCGGTCATCCGTTTCTCAAACACCGTGTAGTGCGAGAAAACAAACGGAGGTGATCGAGTCATGTGGGGAAAAGTGCACAAACCTTTGCAGAGTGTACAAACTAATCATGATTAGTCGTGTCCCCAGTTATGGACAACTTGAGTATCTAGTACTTGAATATCATTGTGAATCTCAACATGTTACTTCTAATTAATGTTGTTGGGTTTTAATTACTTTTAATTGGGATTGAGAATGCTGTCAACCATTCTCAATGTTTCACAACCACCATGATAGTTAAATAAATTTATTCCTTTGCAGTAGGGAAAAACTGGCTTTACGCAAAAACTGTAACCATAGAGCTTTCCACCAGCCATATATGCATATAGTATAGCTGTTTCATTCCATTACTCTCTATGTGTTACTTTGCCAGCATATTCCATGTGCTGACCCATATTTGGGCTGCAACTTCTTATGTTGCAGACTTTTCAGACGACGAGTAAAGTGCTTTTAGGTCGTGGCCCTATACTCAGTGATGCCGTTGGAGTTGATGGTCCCATTTACCTTCCAAGTTTTCCGCTGTTTTCGACACTATATGGCCTTAAGCCATGTTTATTGTAATAAGTCTCTTTGAGACAATGATGTAATAAGTGTGTGATTGCCACTCTGCTATAAATCCTTCGATGTATTGTGTGCTGTCAGCATTACTGATCCAGGGATGACACCTGAGCACAGAGATCAGACTGTTTGAGGTCTGGTCGCTACATCGTCCCAGAAAGTGACATGTGCCTGATTTGGACTTGCGATCAACTTTGTCACCGGCATAATCAGCATCCGAGAATCCAACCAGATCAAACTCTGAGCCCTTTGGATACAATAATCCTAGAGTTGGGGTGTGAGCCAAATATCGAAGAATTCGCTTCACAGCTAAGTGATGCGACTCCTTTGGTGCCGCTTGAAATCAAGCACACATGCAAACACTAAGCATAATATCTGGCCTAGATGCACATAAATAAAGTAAAGAACCAATCATGGAGAGGTATACCTTTTGATCGAACTCTTTACCATTGTCGTCGGGACCTAGATGATGTTTGGCTGGGATTGGTGTTGTGAAGCCTTTGCAGTCTTGCATGCCAAACTTCTTCAGGCAATCTTTGAGATACTTCTCTTGAGATATGAAGATGCCGTTGCGTTGTTGTCGTATTTGAAGACCGAGGAAGAACTTCAGCTCCCCCATCATGGACATCTGATATTGCTCTTGCATCATATATCCAAACTCTTCACTATACTTCTGATTGGTGCAGGCGAAGATAATGTCATCCACATATATTTGGCACACAAACAGTTCACCATCATATGTCTTCGTGAAGAGAGTGGGGTCTAGGGAACCAGGTATGAAGCCTTTGCTCTTCAGGAAGTATTTGAGTGTGTCATACCAGGCCCGAGGGGCTTGTTTGAGGCCATACAGTGCCTTGTTGAGCTTGTATACCATGTCAGGATGTTTTGGATCTTCAAAGCCAGGCGGTTGTGCAACATACACTTCTTCTTCAATCTTGCCATTGAGAAAAGCACTCTTCACATCCATTTGATATAGAAGTATGTTATGATGATTTGCATAGGCCAGCAGTATGCGTATGGCTTCAAGTCTAGCCACAGGAGCAAATGTTTCATCGAAGTCAATGCCTTCCACTTGAGTATATCCTTGAGCAACGAGACGAGCTTTGTTTCTGACAACTTGACCATGCTCATATTGCTTGTTGCGGTATATCCATTTGGTGCCTATTATATTGTGCTTCCGTGGATCAGGACGCTTAACCAGTTCCCATACATTATTCAGTTCAAACTGTTGAAGCTCTTCTTGCATAGCTTGAATCCATTCAGGTTCCATGAAGGCTTCTTCAACTTTCTTGGGTTCTGTTATTGAGACGAATGCGAAGTGCCCACAGAAATTTGCTAGCTGAGTTGCCCTTGAATGAGTGAGTGGACCAGGTGCATTGATGCTATCAATTATTCTTTCCATCTGCACTTCATTGGTAACGCGAGGATGTACAGGGCGAAGACTTTGCTCTTGCTGTTCATTGTCGTTGTTAGAAGGAATGTCTTCAGGCTGAGCATTGTCTTCATGTTGATCAGGTATAGAGATGATAAGTTCTTCTTCAGGATGAGCTTCAGAAGGTATAATTTCTCCAGTTCCCATTAGCTTGATTGATTCACTGGATGGAACTTCATCTAGCACATTTGGCAGTTGCTCTCTTTTGAACTGTTGGTCTCATCGAACTGCACATCCACTATTTCAACCACTTTGTAATGAAAGAGATTGAAGACTCTATAGGAGTGTGAATCCTTTCCATATCCAAGCATAAAACCCTCATGTGCTTTTGGTGCAAACTTTGAGGTGTGATGTGGGTCCTTAATTCAGCACCTTGCGCCAAATACTCTGAAGTAACTGACATTTGGCTTCTTGCCAGTAAGGAGTTCATAAGATGTCTTGTTCAAAAGCTTGTGAAGATAAACACGATTGATTGTATGGCATGCAGTATCAATGGCTTCGGGCCAGAATTTTCTTGGGGTTTTGTATTCATCTAGCATCGTTCTGGCCATCTCAATGAGTGTTCTGTTCTTGCGTTCGACGATGCCATTCTACTGTGGTGTGTACGTAGCTAAGAATTCATGAGTGATCCCCAAGGTATCAAGATATGTATCAAGGCCAGTGTTCTTGAATTCAGTGCCATTGTCACTTTTGATGTGCTTTATCTTGGCGCCATAATTGTTCATAGCTCGATTGGCGAAGCGTCTGAAGACATCCTGCACTTCAGTCCTGTAAAGGATTATGTGCACCCAAGTATATCTAGAATAATCATCAACAATAACAAAGCCATAGAGGCAAGCAGTAGTAGTAAGAGTTGAGTAATGAGTGGGACCGAAAAGATCCATGTGAAGCAGTTCGAAGGGTCGAGTAGTGGTCATGATTGTCTTCGAGGCATGTTTGGCCCTTGTCATCTTCCCTGCTTCACAGGCACCGCATAAGTGATCTTTCTTGAACTTGACGCCTTCGATGCCTATGACATGCTTCTTCTTCGCAAGGGTGTGGAGGTTCCTCATGCCAGCATGCCCAAGCCTCCGATGCCAGAGCCAGCATTCTGAAGCTTTTGCTAGAAGACATACGGCAAGCTGAGGTCCTGCTGAGAAATCTACTACGTACAGATCATCTTTTCAATACCCTTCAAACACTAGAGACTTGTCAGATTCCATTAGTACAAGGCAATGATATTTTCCAAATATTGCGATCATGTTCAAATCGCAAATCATTGAGACAGACATTAAGTTGAAGCCAAGGGATTCAACAAGCATGACTTTATCCATGTGTTGATTCCTTGAGATTGCAACTCTACCTAGACCCAATACCTTACTTTTACCAGTGTCAGCAAATGTGATGTGGCTCTTGTCGGATGGACGTAAGGTTGAGTCCATAAGAAGACTTCTTTTGCTAGTCATGTGATTTGTACACCCACTATCAATAATCCATTCTGAAGACGCTGGTGTCGTACCCTACAGTGCAGTTAGGGGGATAGGCTTCACCAAGAGCATTGTGAAGCAAAAACATTTGACGAACCAATGGGTTATGAAAGCTTAGATCTAGGTTAGGACTAATAGGGAGAGTAGCAAGCGATTCAGGAACGAAGTACATAGTAAGACCATTTGGGCATTTGATCTTGCGCCCTACAAGATGTTTAAGGTCCCCAGCAATAGCGTCAGACGATTTTGGTTTTCTGCTGGAGACCTTTCCCTGCAAAAGAGAGTTAAGCTTTCTTAGCCACCCACATCTTCAAGGGTGGCTTAGAAGCAATAAGTCTAAGTGCAGCATCTAAGAATTTTGGCTTTGAAGCCTTAGCAAACAGTCTTGCAGGCGGACAATAATACTCATAAGAATAAGCAGAATAGTTCTTGGTCTTATGAACATGGAGGTTTGATGAACCGCTCTCATATTCATATGCCTGAGTATGGTTTCCCTACAAAACATTTGCGTTAGTGCGACTCAGGTGAGTCTTCTATCTGTATGAAGCCTTTGGATCGTAAGAAGCCTTTGGTCTGAGGTTTGTCTTCTTCACGTGAGGTGTCATGATGACATTCACAGGAAGATTCTCCAGACACCTTTTCAGAACCCAGATCTTCTTCATAGGCGGTCTATTCCTGCAGTTAGTACCAATGTTCCTGGCAAACGTTTCACCATTCTGATTCTTAAACAGTATATAGTTTGCATCAAAGGATTCATCAATGATAATGGGGTTAGCACAAGTGAAGCCAGATAGATTGGATGGATCTGCTGAAGGTTCCTTTGCAGCAACCCACATGGTTTTGGGGTACTGCTCAAGTTTCCAGTAAGAGCCATCTGCATTCATTTTCCTTACGAACCCAACACCCTCTTTCCTAGGGTTTCGGTTCAGAATCTGGTTTTTAAGGACATCACATAGTGTCTGATGCCCTTTAAGTCTTTTGTACATCCCTGTTTCCAGCAATGTCTTCAACCTAGCATTCTCATTAGCAATAGCAGTGGTATCCTCAGCAGAGGGGTTAGTTACCACATCAACAGTTGAAAATATTGCAACAGTAGTAGCAGTAGAACATTCAGCAACAGAAGTAGCATTATCACGCTCAATGCATTTAAGACATGGTGGTTCAAATCCTTCCTGAGCGGGACTGATCTGTTTGGCGCGAAGTGACTCATTTTCCTTTTGAAGATCTTCATGAACCGCTCTCAATTTCTCAAGATCTTGCTTCCTTTGAAGATAATCATAGGAAAGCTTTTCATGAGTTGTTGAGAGAGTTTCATGAAGACTTTCAAGTTCCTGATACTTAACGTGAAGATTTTTTATGTCTTCAATTAAGGATTCAGATCGAGTCATTTCAGCACCTAACAGGTCATCACTTCTGTCTAACAGTTTTTGAATATGTTCCATAGCTTTCTATTGTTCAGTTGCAATTTTAGCAAGTGTTCTGTAGCTGGGTTTTGAATCACAATCAGAGTCATCATCACTAGATGTTTGCTAGTGAGTAGTGCGTGTGTTTACCTTGGCACCGCGTGCCATGAAGCAGTAGGTAGAAGCGGAGTAGTCCTTGTCATTTGCATCAGTGTCGGTGATGAAGTCATTGTCTTCAGTGTTAAAGATGGACTTGGCAACGTATGCTGTAGCCAGACTTGCGACGCCTGAGTCGGACTCCTCCTCATACTCCACCTCCACCTCCTCAGAAGCAGACTCCTCCTCTGAATCCATTTCCTTGCCAACAAACGCACGTGCCTTGCCAGATGAGCTCTTCTTGTGTGATGAAGACTTTGAGGAAGACTTGGAAGAAGACTTTGAGTATTTCTTCTTCTTCTTCTTGTCGTCAGAGTCATATTCCTTGCTCTTCTTCTTCTTTTTGTTCTCATTGTCCCACTGTGGACACTCAGAGATGAAGTGGCCAAGTTTCTTGCACTTGTGACATGTTTTCTTCTTGTAGTCATGAGCAGAAGCTTCATCATTCCTTGAGCTTGATCGGGAAGACTTTCTGAAGCCTTTCTTCTTGGTGAATTTTTGGAACTTCTTGACAAGCATAGCAAGTTCCCTTCCAATGTCTTCAGGATCATCAGAACTGATGTCAGATTCTTCTTCAGATGAGGAGACAGCTTTTGCCTTCAAGGCACGAGTTCGCCCATAGTTTGGACCATAGATATCTCTTTTCTCAGAAAGCTGAAACTCATGTGTGTTGAGCCTCTCAAGTATGTCAGACGAATCGAGTGTCTTGAAATCAGGACGTTCTTGAATCATCAGGGCTAGGATGTCAAACGAACTATAAAGTGATCTCAGCAGTGTCTTGACGACTTCATGTTTGGTGATCTCAGTAGCGCCGAGGGCTTGAAGCTCATTTGTGATGTCAGTGAGTCAGTCAAATGTGTGCTGGACATTCTCGTTGTCATTTCGCTTGAAGCGGTTGAAGAGGTTGCGAAGAACACTGATTCTCTGATCTCTCTGGGTTGAGATGCCTTCATTGACCTTGGAGAGCTAGTCCCAGACCAGCTTAGATGTCTTCAAAGCACTCACAAGGCCATACTGTCCTTTGGTCAGATGACCACAGATGATATTCTTGGCGGTAGAGTCCAGTTGAACGAATTTCTTGACATCAGCAGCAGTGACACCTTCTCCAGCCTTGGGAACGCCATTCTCGACGACATGCCATAGGCCGACGTCAATGGCTTCAAGATGCATGCGCATCTTATTCTTCCAGTAGGGATATTCAGTTCCATCAAAGACGGGGCACGCAGCGGAGACTTTGATTATCCCTGCAGTCGACATAGCTAAAACTCCAGGTGGTTAAACCGAATCACACAGAACAAGGGAGCACCTTGCTCTGATACCAATTGAAAGTGCGTTATATCGACTAGAGGGGGGTGAATAGGCGATTTTTATGAAAGTCTTCAAAACGTGGAAGTTTCAAAGACAAACGACAGAAATAAACCTATTACCATGCAGCGGAAGGTAGACTACACTAGGCAAGCCATAGTCAAGTATTCAATGAAGTGAAAGCACGAAGACTAATAGCAGCTAGGTAGTAAGGATTAGGTAGGAAGATATTATGAAGCCAAATAGAACACGCAGTCACTCAGTGAAGACAAAAGATAGTGCAATCATACAATGACTTCACAAAGAGTAACAGTAAGTAAGGGGAAGGGAAGATGAAACCAGTGACTCGTTGAAGACAATGATTTGTTGGACCAGTTCCAGTTGCTGTGACAACTGTACGTCTGGTTGGAGTGGCTAGGTATTTAAATCTTAGGACACACAGTCCCGGACACCCAGTCTTGAACATGCAGCTCAGGACACCCAGTCCTCACCGTATTCTCCTTGAGCTAAGGTCACACAGACCTCGCCCAATCACTCTGGTAAGTCTTCAAGGTAGACTCCCAAACCTTCATAGACTTCGTTCACCGGCAATCCACAATGACTCTTGGATGCTCAGAACGCGATGCCTAACCGGCTGGAGGATGCATAGTCCTCAAGTGTAATAAGTCTTCAGATCACACAGACAAGAAGACTTAAGTGATGCCTAATTCTCTTTGGCTCTGGATGGTTAGGGCTTTATCCTCGCAAGGAATTCTCTCTCAAAGGCTTCGAGGTGGGTTGCTCTCAAATGACAAAAGCCGTACTCTCAATCTGAGCAGCCAACCGTTTATGGTTGTAGGGGGTGGGCTATTTATAGCCACTTGGCAACCCGACCTAATTTGTCCGAAATGACCCTGGGTCACTAAGGAACTGACACGTGTTCCAATGGTCAGATTTCAAACCCACACGGCAACTTTACTTGGGCTACAAGCAAAGCTAACTTGTCCGACTCTGGACAAGATTCGCTCTCATAGTCTTCACTCGAAGACATAGGTTTTTGGTTAGGCATCACTTCAGTCATTCTGACTGGTTCTCTTGGACCCCACTTAATAGTACGGTGGTTCCTATGACTCAACACAAAAGAAAAAGAACTACGAAAGAGCTAAGTCTTCGAGCTCCATAGGATTCATGTGGTGTCTTCTCCTGTCATAGTCTTCAATGTGAATATCTTCATATACCACCTTTCTCTTCAATGTCTTCATACATTTTTAGGGGTCATCTCTGGTAGGAAAACCGAATCAATTAGGGACTTCTACATGTGTTATCCTGCAATTCTCACAAACACATTAGTCCCTCAACTAGGTTTGTCGTCAATACTCCAAAACCAACTAGGGGTGGCACTAGATGCACTTACAGTCGGTATCTTCATACCTAGTTCAATCTCGTTACCGTCAAGTCTCTTTACTCGTTCCATAATGCATCATCCCATAACTAACTCATTAGTCACATTGCTTGCAAGGCTTATCATGATGTGCATTACCAAGAGGGCCCAGAGATACCTCTCTGATACTTGGAGTGACAAATCCTAATCTCGATCTTTGCCAACCCAACAAACACCTGCGGAGATACATGTAGAGCATATTTATAATCACCCAGTTACATCGTGACGTTTGATAGAACACAAGGTATTCCTCCGGTATTCGGGAGTTTCATAATCTCATAGTCAAAGGAATACGTATAAGTCATGAAGAAAGCAATCGCAATAAAACTTAACAATCATTATGCTCAGCTAATGGATGGGTCTTTTCCATCACATCATTCTCCTAATGGTGTGGTCTCGTTCATAAAATTACAACACATGTCTATGGTCAGGAAACTTAACCATCTTTGAGTAACGAGCTAGTCTAGTAGAGGCAAACTAGGGACACTTTGTTTTGTATATGTATTCACACATGTATCAATTTTCCGATTAATACAATTCTAGCATGAATAATAAACATTTATCATGATATAAGGAAATATAAATAAGAACTTTATTATTGCCTCTAGGGCATATTTCCTTCAGTCTCCCACTTGCACTAGAGTTAATAATCTAGATTACATTGTAATGATTCTAACACCCATGGAGTCTTGGTGTTGATCATGTTTTGCTCGTGGAAGAGGCTTAGTCAACGGGTCTGCAACATTCAGATCTGCATGTATTTCACAAATCTCCATGTCTCCTTCCTTGAGTTGATCACGGATGGAGTTGAAGTGTCTCTTGATGTGTTTGGTTCTTTTGTGAAATCTGGATTTCTTCGCCAAGGCAATTGCTCCAGTACTGTCACAAAAGATTTTCATTGGACCCGATGCACTTGGTATTAATTACACCTAGATCGGATATGAACTCCTTCATCCAGACTCCTTCATTTGCTGCTTCCGAAGCAGCTATGTACTTAGCTTCACACGTAGATCCCGCCACGACGCTTTGGTTGGAATGGAACCAACTAACAACTCCACCATTCAATTTAAATACATATCCAGTTTGTGACTTAGAGTCATCTGGATCAGTGTCAAAGCTAGCATCAACGTAACCATTTACGATGAGCTCTTTGTCACCTCCATAAACGAGAAACATATCCTTAGTCCTTTTCAGGTATTTCAGGATGTTCTTGACCGCTGTCCAGTGATCCACTCCTGGATTACTTTGGTACCTCCCTGCTAAACTTATAGCAAGGCACACATCAGGTCGGGTACACATCATTGCATACATGCTAGAACCTATGGCTGAGGCATATGGAATGACTTTCATTTTCTCTCTATCTTCTGCAGTGGTTGGGCATTGAGTCTGACTCAACTTCACACCTTGTAACACAGGCAAGAACCCTTCCTTTGACTGATCCATTTTGAACTTCTTCAAAACTTTATCAAGGTATGTGCTTTGTGAAAGCACAATTAAGCGTCTTGATCTATCTCTATAGATCTTGATGCCCAATATAAGCATCTTCACCAAGGTCTTACATTGAAAAATTCTTATTCAAGTATCCTTTTATGCTATCCAGAAATTCGATATCATTTCCAATCAACAATATGTCATCCACATATAATATTAGAAACGCTACAGAGCTCCCACTCACTTTCTTGTAAATACAGGCTTCTCCGAAAGTCTCTATAAAACCACATGCTTTGATCACACTATCAAAGCGTATATTCCAACTCCGAGATGGTTGCACTAGTACATAAATGGATCGCTAGAGCTTGCATACTTTGTTAGCACCTTTAGGATCAACAAAACCTTCTAGTTGCATCATATACAACTCTTCTTTAAGAAATCCATTAAGGAATGCAGTTTTGATGTCCATTTGCCAGATTTCATAATCATAAAATGCGGCAATTGCTAACATGACTCAGACGGACTTAAGCATCGCTACGGGTGAGAAGGTCTCATCGTAGTCAACTCCTTGAACTTGTCTAAAACCTTTTGCAACAAGTCGAGCTTTGTAGATAGTTGCATTACCCTCAGCGTCAGTCTTCTTCTTGAACATCCATTTATTCTCTATGGCTTACCCATCATCGGGCAAGTCAACCAAAGTCCATACTTTTCTCTCATACATGGATCCCAATCAGATTTCAGGGCCTCAAGCCATTTCGCGGAATCTGGGCTCATCATCGCTTCCTCATAGTTCGTAGGTTTGTTATGGTCTAGTAACATGACTTCCAGAACAGGATTACCGTACCACTCAGGTGCGGAACGTACTCTGGTTGACCTACGAGGTTCGGTGGCAACTTGATCTGAAGTTTCATGATCATCATCATTAGCTTCCTCACTAATTGGTGTAGGCATCACAGGAACAATTTTTTGTGGTGAACTACTTTCCAATTCAAGAGAAGGTACAATTACCTCATCAAGTTCTACTTTCCTCCCACTCACTTCTTTCGAGAGAAACTCCTTCTCTAGAAAGGATCCATTCTTATCAACAAATATCTTGCCTTCGGATCTGTGATAGAAGGTGTACCCAACAGTTTCTTTTGGGTATCCTATGAAGACGCACTTCTCCGATTTGAGTTCAAGCTTATCAGGCTGAAGCTTTTTAACATAAGCATCGCAACCCCAAACTTTAAGAAACGACAGCTTAGGTTTCTTGCCAAACCACAGTTCATACGGTGTCGTCTCAACGGATTTAGATGGTGCCCTATTTAACATGAATGCAGTTGTCTCTAATGCATAACCCCAAAATGATCGTGGTAAATCGGTAAGAGACATCATAGATCACACCATATCTAATAAAGTACGGTTACGATGTTCGGACACACCATTACGCTGTGGTGTTCTAGGTGGCGTGAGTTGCGAAACTATTCCACATTGTTTTAAATGAAGACCAAACTCGTAACTCAAATATTCGCCTCCGTGATCCGATCGTAGAAACTTTATTTTTCTTGTTACGATGATTTTCTACTTCACTCTGAAATTCTTTGAACTTTTCAAATGTTTCAGACTTGTGTTTCATTAAGTAGATATACCCATATCTGCTCAAATCATTTGTGAAGGTCAAAAAATAACGATACCCGACGCCAGCCTCAACACTCATCGGACCGCATACATCGGTATGTATTATTTGCAATAAGTCAGTTGCTCGCTCCATTGTTCTGGAGAACGGAGTCTTAGTCATCTTACCCATGAGGCATGGTTCGCGAGCATCAAATGATTCATAATCAAGTGATTCCAAAAGTTCATCCGCATGGAGTTTCTTCATACGCTTTACACCAATATGACCTAAATGGCAGTGCCACAAATATGTTGCACTATCATTATAAACTTTGCACCTTTTGGTATCAATATTATGAATATGTGTATCACCACAATCAAGATTCAACAAAAATAGACCCTCATCAAGGGTGCATGACCATAAAAGATATTACTCATATAAATAGAACAACCATTATTCTCTGATTTAAATGAATAACCGTCTCGCATCAAACAAGATCTAGATATAATGTTCATGCTCAACGCTGGCACCAAATAACAATTATTCAGGTCTAAAACTAATCCCGAAGGTAGATGTAGAGGTAGCGTGCCGACGGCGATTACATCGACCATGGAACCATTTTCGACGCGCGTCGTCACCTCGTCCTTAGCCAATCTTCGTTTAATCCGTAGCCCCTGTTTCGAGTTGCAAATATTAGCAACAGAACCAGTATCAAATACCCAGGCGCTACTACGAGCATTAGTAAGGTACACATAAATAACATGTATATCAAATATACCTTTGTTCACTTTGCCATCCTTCTTATCCGCCAAATACTTGGGCCAGTTCCGCTTCCAATGACCAGTCCCTTTGCAGTAGAAGCACTCAGTTTCAGGCTTAGGTCTAGACTTGGGCTTCTTCCCGGGAGTAGCAACTTGCTTGCCATTCTTCTTGAAGTTCCCCTTCTTTCCTTTGCCCTTTTCCTTGAAACTAGTGGTCGTGTTAACCATCAATACTTGATGCTCCTTCTTGATTTCTACCTCCGCAGCTTTGAGCATTGCGAAGAGCTCGGGAATAGTCTTTTCCATCCCTTGAATATTATAGTACATCATGAAGCCTTTGTAGCTTGGTGGCAGTGATTGAAGAACTATGTCAATAAAACTATCATCCAAAAGATTAACTCCCAGCTGAGTCAAGTGGTTATGGTACCCAGACATTCTGAGTATGTGTTCACTGACAGAACTATTCTCCTCCATTTTGCAGCTATAGAACTTGTTGGAGACTTCATATCTCTCAACTCGGGAATTTGCTTGAAATATTAATTTCAACTCATGGAACATCTCATATGGTCCATGATGTTCAAAACATATTTGAAGTCCTGATTCTTAGCCGTCAAGCATGGAACACTGAACTATCGAGTAGTCATCAGATCGAGCTTGCCAGACATTCACAACGTCAGCAGTTGCTCCTGCAGCAGGCCATGCACCTAGCGGAGCATCAAGGACGTAATTCTTCTGTGCATCAATGAGGATAATCCTCAAGTTATGAACCGAGTTCGTGTAGTTGCTACCATCATCTTTCAACTTAGCTTTCTCTAGGAACGCATTAAAATTCAAGGGAATGGTAGCACGGGCCATTGATCTACAACATAGATATGCAAAAACTATCAGGACTAAGTTCATGATAAATTTAAGTTCAATTAATCATATTACTTAAGAACTCCCACTTAGATAGACATCCCTCGAGTCATCTAAATGATCACGTGATCCATATCAACTAAACCATGTCTGATCATCATGTGAGATGGAGTAGTTTGCAATAGTGAACATCTCTATGTTGATCATATCTACTATATGATTCATGTTTGACCTTTCAGTCTCAGTGTTCCGAGGCCATGTCTGTACATGCTAGGATCGTCAAGTTTAACCCGAGTATTCCATACGTGCAAAACTATCTTGCACCCGTTGTATGTGAACATAGAGCTTATCACACCCGATCATCACGTGGTGTCTCGGCACGACGAACTGTCGCAACGGTGCATACTGAGGGAGAACACTTATACCTTGAAATTTAGTGAGGGATCATCTTATAATAATACCGCCGTACTAAGCAAAATAAGATTCATAAAAGATAAACATCACATGAAATCAAAATATGTGACATGATATGGCCATCATCTTGTGTCTTTGATCTCCATCTCCAAAGCACCGTCATGATCTCCATCATCACCGGCTTCATACCTTGATCTCCATCATAGCATCGTTGTCGTCTCGCCAACTATTTCTTCTACAACTATCACTAACACATAGTGATAAAGTAAAGCAATTACATGGCGATTGCATTTCATACAATAAAGCGACAACCATAAGGCTCCTGCCAGTTGTCGATAACTTCTATAAAACATGATCATCTCATACAACAACGTATATCACATCATGTCTTGACCATATCACATCACAACATGCCCTCCAAAAACAAGTTAGACGTCCTCTACTTTATTGTTGCAAGTTTTACGTGGCTGCTACGAGCTTCTAGTAAGAGCCGTTCTTACCTACGCATCAAAACCGCAATGATGTTTCATCAAGTTTATGGTTTTAACCTTCAACAAGGACTGGCCGTAGTCAAACTCAATTCAACTAAAGTTGGTGAAACAAACACCCGCCAGCCACCTTTATGCAAAACAAATTGCATGTCTGTTGGTGAAACCGGTCTCATAAACATGGTCATGCAAGGTTGGTCCGGGCCGCTTCATCCAAAAATACCGCCGAATAAAAATAAGACACTGGTGGTAAGCAGTATTTTTGGGGATATGACTACCAGGAATGACCCGCCCAGGAGGGGTCGGGTCAATAGCAATGGCGGGTTAACACAAGGAAGCCCAAAGAGTACACAAGGTGACGGTTTATGATAAGGTTTGTAGTAGGCCGAAGCCCAGAGGCGGCATAAGGCCCATGAGTATAAACCGCCATGTATGATAAGACTTGTGAAGTAAGGCATGTAAAAGACGTCACTGAGCCGGACGCGTTGTATGAGCCGGCCGGGACTCTGTAGGCCGCAGGGCGTCAACCCGTGTATATAAGGGGACGACCCAGCGGCGGCTTAGGGCAAGAAACAACAGATCGAGAGTCAAGCTAGCATATTTCTCTCCTTGGTCATCGAAACCTAGCAATACCACAACAACTGGACTAGGCTTTACCTTCACCGCAAGGGGGCGAACCAGTATAAACCTCTTGTGTCCTTTGTCCTGATTAACCCCTTTAAGCTTCCTAGTTACGATGGCTGCACGACTAAGTCCTTTCACTAGGACATCTGCCGTGACAATTCCACGATAGTTGGCACCCACCATGGGGCCAGCGCACGGTGGATTTGAGTTCTTGAAGGGCAGCTTCGAAGGGCTCAAGGGATACGTTGTGGGCCGGATGACCAAGAGTCGTTGCAGCAAGCTCTACATCGACGATGAAGGCTGGGGCCCCGACGCCGGCTCAGTGGAGTACGGGTACCAGTTCCCCTTCGGCAGAATCCATGTCTTCATCGGCCGGATCGTCGAGCCGGGCCCTGAGTCGGACATCTGCACCGACCTCATCAAGACGGCTCAGCGTGCGAGACCCGCCCGGACTCAGCCCGCCATGAAGCGTGCCTTCGTGGGTTGCACCCATGGAGGGGAGTTCTCTGAAGGATCCGTGGATGGCGGTGAGAAAGTCGTTTATTCTGATGGTGAGTCGTCCACAGGCGAGACGGATTCATTGTATCAACTACAGGATAGCGGGCTTGGGGATGTTCCGATGGCAGCAGTATTCCAGACCCCTTTGAGCCGCTGAACAGAGCGGGGGTCTTCGTGACTGGTACACAGCCCGCACAAAACTCTACAGCTGCGGCAGCAATAACCTCCGGGACGGTCGCGACCGGGTCAGGAGACCCGGCGCACCTGCCGGCTCAGGTGCTGATGGATCTTATGGATAAGATGATGGTCATGTTGACCGTCATGGTTGAACCGGTGGATAAGGCTCAGCATGATGCGGAGGTGGCATGCCTACGTGAGGAGGTATCACAGGCCAAGGAAAACTTGGCGGCGGAGGACGTCAGGATGGCAGCGGAGCGGACGGCTTTGGACACCCGGGCTCAGCAACTTCAATCAGAGGCTTTTCAGCTCATGATGAATCTGAACGCATCAAACAAGGTCATGAGGAGAAGGCACCAGAGGCTCAATCATGACTGCCTTTGACTTACGATCCTAGCAACCTCTTCCACACACCTGGAGCCGGTCCCAGTAACCCACCGGAGGCAAACCGGATTACAAAAACCGGAGCTGGGGCACCGGGTGAGCCGCGGGCTATGGAACCCCCTCGTGTGAATACTGCTCCACCTCGTTATACACCGACGCCATCGGGTCACTTTCCTAGCCCTCTGGAGAATCTGATCGCCGCATCGGCGCGTTTGGCGGCTCTCCCCATGGAAGGCGACTCTCCGACGGCGATCGAAACACGAAGGGTCAGAGAACTTCTTCAGACGGCTCTGGCACAGCAGGAATCATACTCTTATAGTTGAGACAGAATTCATTCAACCCCTCGCCCGAGCCGGAGCCCAAGCTATAGCAGGCATATGGATTCAGCGGCCGTGTCAAGCAAAGCCCAGCGCCATAACCAGCCGCGCAGGTATGACCTGGCGCATGATGGGGCTCTTAACTTGGCTGATCAGGAGAGGATTCACCAAGAGGCTGAGCAGGCGGCTCAACCTGCAGCTGAGCAGGCGGCTCACCAAGCTTTTCCGGTTTATCCAACGACCTCTATCGAAGCAGGTGTGGCCACAAGGACAGGAGGTGTCCCTTGCTTGAGCATTTTAATTAATTGAGCAGGCGGCTCAACAGGCAGCTGAGCAGGCGGCTCACCAAGCTTCTACATAATGAGCGTTTACCAAAGGATTTCAAGGGGCCTCGGAAGGTGCCTAATTATACGGCTGACTTACAACCCGGGGCATGGATCGAAAGTTATGAGATGTCCATGGAATTGCTGGAGGTCAGTGATGCAGCGATGGCCAAATACTTTACCATGATATTGGATGGGACAGCTCGCACTTGGTTGAAGGGGTTGCCCCCAACTCCATCGGCTCATGGGCAGAGTTAAAGGCCCGGTTTATTCAGAACTTCAAGGATACATGCAAGCAACCCATGTCGATTGTGGATTTAACTAATTGCAAGCAAGAGGAAGGTGAATCCACGACCTATTGGGCGCGCCGAGTAAAGGAGATAATACATTCATCTGATAAGATGGATGCCGGCTTCGTGGTCTTAATGTTGGAGAAAAATTGCCGTTTTGAACCTCTAAAACAGAAGCTGGGGCGGCTCAAGCATGATTGCAATGACATGGGCCAGCTGATGGCGGCTCTGGTCAAATACGCCGATTCTGACAGTACCAAAGATCCCGTGTCTGACGAAGATAAGACATGGAAGGGAAAAAAGAACGGCAATGGCAAAGGTCATCAGCATAACCCGACAAATCAAGGAGGTAATAATAAACGTAAGGCTGACGGTAGTCTGGACTTCAATGATTTAGGGCCCATACCCCAATAATGATGACGAAGAGGTCTTCCTGCTTCAAAAACAGGGCTTCCTGACCCGATAAAAGAGTGCACATGGAAGTAGTTCCGCTCAATTCTCCAATACGACTTCGGGTGTGACCCCAACCCCACCAAATGGTGATCAAATGAAATAGAATGGTCTCGCTCGATGCGTCATTTTAGAATGTGTATTTTCATATTAAGAGTTCTTAAATCACAAATCATACATAATAAACAATTCTTGTGAACGAAAGAGATATCCGATTTGAGAGTAAGGACCTTCATTTAGCAACCGATTTTTATCTTCCGTTTGAACTCATTTCCATAATTCTTCTAGGATTCAACAATGGGCCTGAGTCAATGATTCGAAAATTTAATTAACTTAATTGCCTCACTCCCCAAACTTGGCATGACTCATCGCCATCTTGTATTCATGATCTTACCTCTATTGGTCACAAATGCATAGCATAGGATCGAGTGGATCGGCACCCAATAGGCCAGATTTTCCTATCTTTGATGTTAGAAGTGATTCCAATCTATTTTTCTATAGTGATAGTTCACACATTAGCAATTAACACTGCCTCAAAGCAAACATAGGAACTAGGGAGTTCATCGAGAGAAAGTCCCTTTAGTTTTGGCTAACACCAACGCACAAGGCAGCAATCAACAGCCTAAGGGGAGGCCACCTCCTCGGTCAGGCGGGTCAGGTCCTACCCTTGAGCAGTTGCTAAATGAACCCTGTCCAAGACACGGCACCCGGGAGAAGCCGGCCACCCATCTATGGAAAGATTGTATGATCATGAAGGCGTTCAAGAATTCTAACATATTCGATGGTAATCATGGGCTTGGCAATGGTTCAGGCGGTGGCGGCTTTCATGGCCCGGGCGGCGGCTCAGGCGGTGGCAGTTTTCATGGCTAGGGCCCTCAGGGCAATCAAGGCGGCTATAATCAGCAATCTGGCCAAGGTAGTCAACAGCAGCAGCAATCCGAGTATCAGAGTAACCCAAAGCAGCTAAACAGTGGATAGTACCACGTGTTCACCACCAGTTTATGCAAAAGGGACCAGAAACTTCATAAGAGAGTTGTGAATGCGGTTGAACCGGTGGTTCCACGTTATTTGAGATGGTCTGAGCAGCCTATTGTGTGGAGTAGGGAAGATCACCCTCCCCAGGTCGATAATCCAGGTCACCTGGCTTTGGTGGTGGCCCCTCAGGGTTGGTGGATACAAATTCACTAAAGTACTCATGGATGGAGGCAGTAGTATCAACATTCTATATTATGCGACGTTCTATCGCATGGGGTTGACTGACAAAAGTCTTAAGACATCCAACACCGTTTTCCATGGAGTAGTGCCTGGTGAGTCGGTATATCCAGTTGGTAAGATTGAGCTGAAAGTAGCCTTTGGAGATGAGCATGATTCTAGGGCGGAGAAGTTAACTTTTGAAGTGGTCAAAATCAAAAGCCTGTATCACGCCCTGTTTGGACGGCTGGCTTATGCAAAATTCATGGCACGGCCGTGTTATGTTTATCTGCAGCTCAAGATGCCGGGTTATAAGGGCACTATCACAGTGCATGGAAGTCGGAAGATAGCTTTGGAATATTAAGAAGGTGACGCTGCTTATGCCGAATATGTTTGTGCGGCAAAGGAATTGAAGTTTTACAAGGATAATGTCGACCCGGCGGACATGACATCTTTGAAAAAGCCAACCACGAAACATGAGTCGGCGCTGAAGTTTAAGTCCACTGATGATACCAAGATGATTGATTTTGTGCCTAGCGACTCATCCAAACAATTCTTTATCAATGCTAACTTGGATCCCAAATAGGAAAGCGCGATCATCGAGTTCATCCGTGAGAACAGGGACATCTTTGCATGGAAGCCTTCTGACATGCCGGTGTACCGAGGGAACTCATTGAGTAGACTCTCAATATTGACACCAAATTTAAGCCGGTCAGGCAGTTTCTTTGGCAGTTCAACGAGGAAAGGCGTAAGGCTATTGGAGAAGAGGTGGCCCGGCTCTTGGCGGCCGGGTTTATTGTTGAAGTTTTTCACCCAGAGTGGTTGGCTAACCCGGTGCTTGTGCTCAAAAAGAACAGCACTTGGCGTATGTGTGTGGATTACACAGATTTAAACAAAGCTTGTCCGGCTGATCCTTTTGCTCTCCCTCGTATTGATCAAATCATTGATGCTACGGCGGGTTGTGAGCGTTTGAGTTTTTTGGATGCTTATTCTGGCTATCATCAGATCCAAATGGCAGTTAAGGACCAGGAGAAGACGGCTTTCATTACTCCATTTGGAGCCTTCTGCTATGTGTCTATGCCTTTTGGGCTTAAGAGTGCCCAGGCGACTTATCAGTGGTGGTACAAAATTGCCTTCATAATCAGATTGGGCGTAATGTTCATGCTTACGTGGATGATATAGTGGTGAAATCCAGAGAGAACGAAACCTTGGTAGCTGATCTGAAGGAAACCTTTGATAACCTCCGGGCCTGCAAGATGATGCTTAACCCGGCCAAGTGCGTTTTTGGAGTCCCAGCTGGCAAGCTTTTGGGCTTTTTGGTGTCTAACAGAGGCATTGAGGCTAATTTGGAAAAAATTAAGGCGATTACATCTTTGGCTAAACCAGCATGCATCAATGACGTTCAGCGGATGGCGGGTCGCATTGCAGCTTTGAGCCAGTTCATAAGCCGGTTGGTGAGAAGGCTATGCCGTTGTATCAAATGATGAAGAAGACGGATGATTTTGTCTGGAGTGACGCTGCTAATTCTACCATTGAAGATCTAAAAAGAAAGCTCGCCGAACCGCCGGTTCTTGTTGCTCCGGTTGAGAAGGAGCCACTGTTGTTATATATGGCTGCTAATGCACGTGCTATCAGTGTGGTCATTGTTGTCGAGCGCAAGGAGGATGGCAAGGAACATCCGGTTCAACGACCGGTTTATTACGTCAGTGAAGTGCTCATTGAGTCCAAACAGAGATATCCACATTGGCAGAAGCTTGTTTATGGGGTGTTCATGGAAAGCCGGAAGCTTAAGCATTACTTTCAGGGTCATCCTATCACTATGGTTAGCTCTGCTCCTTTAGGAGATATTATTCAAAATATAGAAGCCACAGGACGAGTTGCCAAGTGGGCCATTGAACTTGGGTCTCATGGTTTAAAGTATGTGCCACGTACTGCCATCAAATCTCAAGCACTGGTGGACTTCATTAACGATTGGACGGAGTTGCAGATACCTGAAGAGAAGCCAGACAACACATATTGAACAATTCATTTTGATGGGTCCAGACAAGTGGAAGGCTCGGGGGCTGGAGTTGTTTTAACTTCTCCTCGAGGTGACAAATTTTGTTATGTGTTGCGATTGATGTTTCCTTGTACTAACAATGCAGCTGAGCATGAGGCCTTACTCCATGGGCTTCGAATGGCTAGAGAGATGAGTTTAAGCCGTGTACGGTGCCTCGGCGACTCAGATCTGGTGGCTCGGCAAGTATCAGGCAAGTGGGATTTAAAGGACCCTCTCATGGCGGCTTATCCCTGTGAGGTTGACGTTGTTGCTGGACACTTCAAGGGTTATCAGGTGGAGCACATTGACCGCAGAAAGAATGAAGCGGCCGATGCTTTAAGCCGGTTGGGATCTCAGCGTAAGCTGGTGCCGCCTAACACCTTTTTAGATGTTCTGCATAACCCTTCTGTCAAGTTGCCTACAGAAGAGGACTTGGCTATTCCAGACCCAGAAGCACAATTGGTGGCGGCTCTTCATGTCATTCCAGATTGGACAGTGCCGTATTTGGCTTACATGACCCGGGGTGAGTTGCCGGAGGATGAGACCTTGGCTCGACAGATAACCCAGCAGTCTAAGTCAATGACGATTTCCAATGGTGAGTTGTATCATCGCAGTGTCACCGAAGCGTTTCAACGTTGCGTCTCTCCTAAAGAAGGTCAAGCAATTCTTCGTGAGATCCATGAAGGAGATTGTGGCCATCAAGCCGGTTCAAAGTCTCTTATGGCCAAAGCTTTTCGTCATGGTTTTTACTGGCTAACGGCTCACGCTGATGCGGAGGATCTGGTCAGTAGGTGCGATGGGTGTCAAAAATTTGCACGACGAGCGAACGTGCCAGCTCAAGAATTGCGGATGATTCCAATCACTTGGCTGTTTGCAGTCTGGGGGCTTGACATGGTTGGACCTTTCAAAAGGTCTAAAGATAAGAAGATGCACCTTTTGGTGGCAGTGGACAAGTTCACGAAATGGGTTGAGGAAGAGCCGGTCAGTAAGTGTGATGCGTCCATGGCGGTTCAATTCATGAAGAAGGTGATCTTTCGTTTTGGCTTTCCACATAGCAGTATCACTGACAATGGCACTAACTTGTCCCAAGGAGACATGGAAGAGTTCTATCAATGGGAGCATATCCGGCTTGATGTTTCATCAGTACCTCACCCCCGATCCAATGGTCAAGCTGAATGAGCCAATCAAGAAACCCTGAAAGGTCTAAAATCCCGTCTTATGGTTCCTTTACAACAGACACTGGGTTGTTGGGTGGAACAATTACCCTCTGTGATATGGAGTATCAATACTACCCTAACAGGTCTACGGGTTATACGCCTTTCTTCATGGTTTATGGAGCAGAGGCAGTTCTGCCCAGTGACATCCGTCATGAATCGCCCCGCGTGGAGGCTTACGTTGAAGCTGATAATGAGCAAGCCCGACAGGATGCACTTGACTTACTAGATGAGGATCGAGACTTGGCAGCAGCCCGATCAACAATTTACCAGCAGGACCTGCGCCGTTATCACAGCCGTCGGGTTAAGTCCAGAACCTTTCAAGAAGGTGACCTAGTGCTCCGGCTCATCCAGGATCAGTATGATGCACACAAGCTATCCCCACCTTGGGAAGGACCATTTGTGGTCAGCAAGAACTTAAACAACGGTTCATACTACCTTATCGATGTTCGAGAGCACCAAGACACACGTAAATCGGAGGAGGAGACCCGTCGGCCGTGGAATATTGCTCATCTTCGGCCTTACTACACTTGAGGCACCGGCTCTCATAATGTACATACTTTGACGTTGTATATATTATGATAAGTAATAAAGCAGGACCTCTGTCCTTTTCATCTTCAATGATCATATGTCTTTATTATTTTTAAATGACCAGTTGGGGGCTGATCGTATTCGAATCCAGCTTAACCCTTTTGGTCCGGCTCATGATCGTATTCGAATCTAGCCGTTAAACCTCATGGTCACCAGGGGGCTTCCTGTTCAAACATAGGTTGTATTCGAACCAAAGAGAACATAGTTGTCGTAACCCTTTTGATCGGCACACTGCCAAACTCACTAGGGGGCTTCTTGGTCGTATTCGAATCATAGCTCAACCCCTTTTGAGTCTGACGTTTATCGTATTCGAATCAGCATTGTTAAAAAATTCCCAAGGTCATTTGGGGGCTTCTTGTTCAAACATAGGTCGTATTCGAACCAAAGAGAACATAGCTATTAGTACCCTCTTGATCGACGCAACGCCAAAGCCACTGGGGGCTACATTATCGTATCCGAGTCCTAGCTTAACCCCTTTGGTCCAGTTTACTGGTCGTATTCGAATTAGAAGCCTCCAAATTTTTCTTAATGCTTGATTTACATTATTTGAAAGATACTCTTTTGTTTTATTGGTTTTTTGTTGTCTCGAATCTAATTGTAAGGTTGGTTTCAATTTAAACCGGCTTGGTCCTTTGACAATAAGTTGCCAATGTATAACAGTCATCAGGCATATGGAGTATTAACTTGTAAAACGAATGGGTTATCACCCTTACTGTCCTGGTCTTACAAGCCGGCAGTTCAGAATCAAAGAACATAGGTATGACATTATCGTTCATAAATAGACTTATTTGTGTTTTTTCGTTATTCAAAGGCTTTTTCAGCCTTGTTTATCTTTACATCTGGTCCTGATTATTCCACTATGGTAGTTTCATAGTTATGTATTGGGTGTTTTGACCCGTCCAGCGATAAACCGCCAGGATGATTTTTCATCTTTTACATATAGGAACATGTTTAAACATTGTAGATGTGATAAAGGATATAATGGATATATTGGCATGATGGGTAAAACTGTCATACGCAACATAATATGCACGACGGCATAGGCAAAGCATGCAGTTTTCAAGCTAACCTATTACAAGGCATTGAGAGCCCAAAAGGTTAAAATTGTTCTCTCCTAATCAGATGTCAAGCTAAGGCTGGTTCATTAAGTCTCGGCCAGATTATTCGGATGGTTATGACTCCTCCCTTGCTGGTTCATCTCCCTCCACTAGTTGGAAGCTGGGCTTGGACCAATCAAAGCCATCCAGAGCAACGAACTCAGCTTCATCGTCAATTAGACTAGCCGGGTCAATTCTAGGGCAAAGGTGTGTTGGCGAACCGACGGGATAAGATCTGTCACTTTATACGAGGGAGTCGCCATCTTCTTATTAACAACGTCAAACCCAGGCTGATATTTATCAATGTTGGTTTCCTCGCCAAGGATGGTAGCATGAGGATGAACTCCCCTCACACAAGCAACAAAGTCATCTTCATCAAACGGAGTCCCGTCTTCCTTCAAGGGAGGGTACCCCTTGGCTATGTTCGCCGGGTCTAGCTCCGGCACCCAGGCTTTGGAGCGGCTTAGGGCAGTTAGGGCTCCGGCTCTTGCACAAGACCGCTTGACCTCTTGGAATCTGGCGGGTAAAATAGATAGCTTCTTCAAAACGTCACTCAAGAGGTTGGGTCCTTGGTTGGCTGGGGAGATAATAGCAAGCGCTTGTTGAGCCCCAGTATACAGTTGCTCCACCAAGGTGTAAACCGCCTTGACTTTTGTCACATTGTTTTGACTCAGATTGTTACTCCGTGGACCTATGACTATTTTAAAAAGGTTAAGCAGGTGGCTTATATTTCTAGCAAAAATAGAGTGTAAGTAACTAATGCAAATGACTCACCAAAGATTGCGGAGACCATCTGAGACACACGGTTTTTTAAGCCGGTGAGCTCCATGGTGACCTCCTTGAGAGCCGCCTCCACTATCTCAGCATGCTGTATCAGCAAGGTTTTTTCATAGGCCCGGGATTTGTTCTCCGCATCAAAACTAGTCTTTAGTTTTTCAGCTTCAGAGAGGCTCAACTGGAGTTTGGAGTCAGTGTTCTTTATCTCCACCTCTTGATCCGCCAGCCGGGCCTTTACGTCAGTCAATTGAGAACCCAATTCAGTTAGGGCGGTCTACAAACATGCACAGGTGTGTTAAAATTTATTTCAATCAAGGTTATAATGATTAAAGTCCCAAGTGCTTTGCAACGCAACACCATTCGACACTTGGGGGCTAATGTCTGCCAAAGCAATTTTTAAAAAATGCAAAATGGCTCTTCTATGTTTAAAGTCCCAAGTGTTTTACAAGTAACAATGCTTGGCACTTGGGGGCTAATGCATGATATTAAGAAAGTTTTTTCATGTTGAGCCGGATCACACTATTTGTTTGGACTGATTCAAGACAGTTATGAAGTCAAGTACCAGCTCATTCATGATAAATTGAGCCGGCCCTTGGGGACTACAGGTGAAATTTATGTTGGACTTAAGAAAAATCTAAGACAGAGCATCAACCTATATCACAAGTCTACAGATCATTCAGGTTCATCATAATCCGAAGACTTGGGGGCTGGCAGAGCATATGTAAGATAGTGAAAGCCGGAGAACGTACCTCATATTTCAGTTGCAGTTGCTTGACCATCTCAATTTCCGAGTCACGACTGGAATGCACATGACTGAGGTATCCAGACAGCATTTCACTAACATTCAGGTGAGGGTAGTGAGAGACGTCAAACCGCACCTTCTGCCTTTCTAAAGCCTCTTGCTTGGCAGAGTGCCAGGCTAGTATAGTTGGGTTGCCCGGCTCAACGAATCGACTACCAGTAATTAAGACATCATTGTCAGAAGTCGCCGGTGGGTTAGCTGAGCTAGATGGCTCAGCGGTAGACGGATTGAGAATGGTCTCATCAACTGACGGCTCGGGAGGGTCTGATTGAACGTGGACAACAGGGTCTTCTGGTGCTTCAGATTGTTCAGGAGGAGTTGGTATTGCCGGTTCAGGAGTAGGGTCTTTTGGGTCTTCCGCCAGCTTATCCACCTTGGCTTTCTTGGACTTTGCTTGACCACTAAGAAGGATTTCATGAGTTAGTATAATGATGCAGACTTAAAGATGCAGAAGAAAGATAATTTCCCTTACCCAGGGGCAGTCTTGAAAGCCGGGAATTGAGTTTGTGAAGAATCACCAGAAGAGCGAGAAACCTCCTGTAAAAGTAAAATAAAGTTAACAGAGTAAGGAAATAGATTCGTTGATAAAAACAAGAGACAAAGGTGAAAAAAACCTCATTCTGGCATTTTCAAGGAGTTTTTGGTAAGCCGGAGGGCATTTCATTGTCGTCATCAGTCCAGACCTGATGGCGGCTCTCATGTTGCTGCTTTTTCAAAAGAAAATGAGGATCCAAATAAGCCAAAGGGTGTGAAAACCTTACTTTCCGGGTTACCAGTCGAGGTTTCGGTCTTGGCAAAGGTTCTGAGTCGGAGGAAATAGTTACCTATTCTTCTACTACCTGGCTGGCCCCGTGTCGTCCTGGCAATAGTCAGTGTCAATAAGGTTGTTAAAAATAGGCCAAGGGAGTCAAGGGCTACCTCCGACTCAGAAACATCATCCAGCTTGAACATATCAGAAACAATCATTTTCTTCTTGGACTTTCGGGTTGTCTTCTTGGCGGCTATGGCAGCGGCTCTAGCCTTCTTGGCGGCTTCATGATCATATTTGGCCTTCCAGAAGTCAGATTTGGCCTATAGGCAAATAACAGGTTAAAAGTCATGCAAGTACTTAACTACTGAAAACAAAAGGGGGTCAAGGGGATTTACCTCTAGTGTCGGGTTAAGTTTGCAGAAAGGATTTAATCCAACTTTACTGCAGTCCTCATATTTTCCCTTCACGAGGATGGTTGACATTGCAACAATGTCCTCTTCAGTCAGTTGTACAGAGCTATGACACAGAGGGTCATCTGGGCCTCCGCCATATTTATACATCAGGTTGGATCGGCGGCTCAGAGGGATGACCCGCCATGCGATCCAGCAATGGATCAAGTCAACTCCAGTTAGGGCGTTTCCCAATAAAGCTTGAATCCTTTTTGATGGATGGTAAGAGCTTCTTGCGTTCAGCGGCAGTCAGCTTGTTAGGGAGCACAAACTTAGAGTCAAGATGCTCCACGCGATAACCCGACAGTGGATTTTCATCAGCTAGTGAAGTGTCTTTGCAGTAAAACCAAGTTTGGTTCCAATCCTTGGGATGGCTTGGTAAGACTACTAATGGAAAGACATCGCCCTGTCGGTGCTGAATCGAAATTCCACCAAGTTCCAAGCTAGGAACGTCGGTGCATTCATTCTGGCGGTTTAGATAGAAATACTCTCTGAAGAGTTCAACGGTCGGTTCTTCTTGAAGATAAACCTCACAAAGAACTTGGAAATTGCAGATGTTGGATATGGAGTTGGTTCCAAGATCTTGAGGATGAAGTTTGAAAAAATGTAGAACGTCTCTAAAGAACTTTGAACCGGGTGGTGAAAAACCCCGATTCATGTGATCAGTAAAAATGATGACTTCACCGTCTTTGGGCTGAGACCGTTCTTCAGCCGGGTCAGGAGCACGATAGGAAATAATATTCTTCTCCGGCAAATATCCGATGGTGACAAAATCTTTCAAAGTGTCGTCAGTAACTGGGGAAGGGACCCAGTTGCAGACTATTGGCGCTTTTGACGGCATGATGAAAAAGGACAAGCTGAAAAGAAAGCAATTTGCCGGTTCAAATTAATTGGTGGAGTTACAGGTTAATGATTATAGTACAGAAGAGTAATGGCGGCTTAAGTAAGGGCTAATGATATATAAAGGAAAAATGAGCCGGCATGATAAGCCGCCATGACTAAAGATATTCAAAGGTTGCCTGAGTCAGAATTGGCTAAGTGCTGAGATAAACAAGTTTCACAAGTTGTTGCTATTATTTTGGATCAAAATGGTTCAAAAACGAAAAAATAAATCTAGACCTAAAAAACCAGCGCAGAGGAGTTTGTCAATTCTAAAGAGGCCTTTGTACAAGAGAAAGGGATCTGTTAGCATCTGAAATGGATGCAAAACAACTACCGCGTAGGTTTTATACTTCTTTTAGATCAAAGGAGGGTGCGGTGGAGAAACTGCAAGGAATCTGTGATGAACAGCGAAGAACACCGATGAACTTGAAACCCTAATGCGGATCTAAAGGTGCGGAAAGGTAAGAACTTACGGATGCAGATCTACTGCGGAGGGTCGCCGCCGTTCTCTGGACAAGCTCAGGGTGATGCAGCAGCTAAAGTTGAGGACGACGGTGAGCGCTGCGGCGGCGGAGCTCGAGCGGCAGAGAGGTTGCGAGAGAAGTAAGAAGAAGGACCGGCCATGCCTATTTATAAGGAGATAGGTGAACAGGCAGGCGCAAAAATCGAGGAAGGCTAAAAGTAATGATTATCCAGCTAAATGGATGCCTCGATTGTCGGAAACCATTTAAGATAAGGATCTGTTACAAATGACGTCGTGGCGGGTTTCCAATTTTTTTGAAGATGATGTCATGGTGGGTTCCAGAGCTTTTATAAAACAGCGGAAGATGGATTTCGTCTAAGTGTTGGAGATTGACAAGAACAAATTTCAAATCAACCTAGGGCCTAATGTTGGGGATATGACTACCAGGAATGACCCGCCCAGGAAGGGCCGGGTCAATAGCAATGGCGGGTTAACTAAAGGAAGCCCGAAGAGTACACAAGGTGATGGTTTATGATAAGGTTTGTAGTAGGCCGAAGCCTAGAGGTGGCTTAAGGCCCATGAGTATAAACCGCCATGTATGGTAAGACTTGTAAAGTAAGGCATGTAAAAGACGTCACCGAGCCGGACATGTTGTATGAGCTGGCCGGGACTCTGTAGGCTGCAGGGCGTCAACCCGTGTATATAAGGGGATGACCCGGTGGCAGCTTAGGGCAAGAAACAACAGATCGAGATCCAAGCTAGCATATTTCGCTCCTTGGTCATCAAAACCTAGCAATACCACAACAACTGGACTAGGCTTTACCTTCACTGCAAGGGGCCGAACCAGTATAAACCTCTCATGTCCTTTGTCACGATTAACCCCTTTAAGCTTCCTAGTTGCAATGGCTCCACGACTAAGTCCTTTCACTAGGACATCTGCCGTGACAATTCCACGACAAGTATGATTATCATCGCCCACAACTCTTTGTGTTCTACTCGTGCATATCATCTACGCATACACCTGGCTCGGGTGCCACTGTTGGAGAACGTAGCATGCAATTTCAAAAAAAATTCTACAATAACGCAAGATCTATCTAGGAGATGCATAGCAATGAGAGGGGGAGAGTGTGTCCACGTACCCTCGTAGACCGAAAGCGGAAGCGTTAGTTTAACGCGGTTGATGTAGTCGAACGTCTTCTCGATTCAACCGATCAAGTAACAAACGTACGGCACCTCCAAGTTCAGCACACGTTCAGCTCGATGATGTCCCTCGAACTCTTGATCCAGCAAAGTGTCGAGGGAGAGTTTCATCAGCACGACGGTGTGGTGACGGTGATGGTGAAGTGATCCGCGCAGGGCTTCGCCTAAGCACTACGATGATATGACCGGAGGAGTAAACGATGGAGGGGGGGCACCGCACACGGCTAAGAACAATTGATGTGCCTTAGAGGTGCCCCCTGCCCTCGTATATAAAGGAGGAGAGGGGAGGAGGCCGGCCTAGGCGCGCCCCCAAGTGGGGGAGTCCTACTAGGACTCCAAGTCCAATTCGGACCCCCCCTTCCTTTTATCGGAGAGGGAAAGGGGGAAGGAGAAGGAGAAGGAAAGGGGGTGCCGCCCCCTTCCCCACTCCAATTCGGACCCCTTCCAAGTGGGAGGCGCGCCATCCCCTTGTGGGCTGGTGTGCCTCCCTCCCAAGGCCCATGTGGCACATTACTTCCCCCGTGGGGTTCCGGTAACCCCCCGGTACTCCTATAAATACCCGAAACACTTCGGAACCATTCCGATGTCCGAATACTATTGTCCAATATATCAATCTTTACCTCTCGACCATTTTGAGACTCCCCGTCATGTACGTGATCTCATCCGGTACTCCGAACAAACTTCGGTCACCAAAATACATAACTCATAATACAGATCGTCATCGAACGTTAAGCGTGCGGACCCTACGGGTTTGAGAACTATGTAGACATGACCGAGACACATCTCTGGTCAATAACCAACAGCGGAACCTAGATGCTCGTATTGGTTCCTACATATTCTATGAAGATCTTTATCGGTCAAACCGTAATGACAACATACGTCATTCCCTTTGTCATCGGTATGTTACTTGCTCGAGATTCGATCGTCGGTATCTTCATACCTAGTTCAATCTCGTTACCTTGTAAGTCTCTTTACTCGTTCTGTAATGCATCATCCCGTAACTAACTCATTATTCACATTGCTTGCAAGGCTTATCATGATGTGCATTACCGAGAGGGCCCAGAGATACCTCTCCGATACTCGGAGTGACAAACCCTATTCTCGATCTATGCCAACCCAACAAACACCTTCGGAGATACCTATAGAGCATCTTTATAATCACCCAGTTATGTTGTGATGTTTGATAGCACACAAGGTATTCCTCCGGTATTCGGGAGTTGCATAATCTCATAGTCAAAGGAATATGTATAAGTCATGAAGAAAGCAATAGCAATAAAACTTAACGATCATTATGCTAATCTAACGGATGGGTCTTGTCCATCACATCATTCTCCTAATGATGTGATCCCTTTCATCAAATGACAACACATGTCTATGGTCAGAAAACATAACCATCTTTGATTAACGAGCTAGTCTAGTAGAGGCATACTAGGGACACTTTGTTTTGTCTATGTATTCACACATGTATCTAGTTTCTGGTTAATACATGTCTAGCATGAATAATAAAAATTTATCATGATATAAGGAAATATAAATAACAACTTTATTATTGCCTCTAGGGCATATTTCCTTCAGTATTCATATGCAATACATACTTCAAGTGTTCTCAAATCCATATAAGTGTTCAATTTGATAATAGTGAAACCTCAAAGGTAAAAACTCAATTCATCACAACAAGATAGAGAGGGAGAAACACCATATGATCCAACTATATTAGCAAAGTTCATGATACATCAAGATCGTGCCAAATCAAGAACACAAGAGAGAGGGAGAGAGAGATCAAACACATAGCTACTAGTACAGACCCTCAGCCCCAAGGGTGTACTACTCCCTCCTCATCATGGAGATCGTCGGGGTGATGAATATGGCCTCCGGTGATGATTTCCCCTCCGGATGATTGCCGGAAAAGGGCTCTAGATTGGTTTCTGGAGGTATAGAGGCTTGCGGCGGCGGAGTCGAAGTTTTAGGGTTATTTCTGGGGGTTTCTGTATGTATAAGAATTTTTGGCATTGGAATCACACGAAGATGGGCCACGAGGTGCCCACCAGCCCACCACTTTGGCCCCTGGCGTGCCATGATAGGTAGTGGCCACCTCGTGGCTCTTCTGGCCCTCCCACGAAGCTTCGGGGGTCTATTTTGTTCCAAAAAAACATCAAAAAGTTTCATTGCATTTGAACTTCATTTGATATGGATTTTCTGGAAAACCAAAAACAAGCATAAAACAGCAACTGGCACTGGACACTAAGTCAATATGTTAGTACATCAAAATCATATAAAAGCCATATAGATGTGCACCAAAATCATACAAAACTATAATAAACATGGCATGGATACTTCACAAATTATAGATACGTTGGAGACGTATCAGTCACCACCTTCATCTTCATTGGCCATGGCGGTCTTGAGGGAATTGGCAATGGAGATGAGCCACTTTCTTTGCCCACTCAAATTCATTCAACAATGCATAAAGATGAAGTGCTTGTTCTCCATCTTGTGGTACAATGTGCATGTGTGTGGGGGGCTAGGAAAGAAAGACAATGACAAGGTCAACAAGTTGCAACATTGAGAAAATGCAGCCAAATGACCAACACATAGAACAACACACAAAATAACTTACGAGCTCTTAGAGTTCCGCGCCACTTGACCACCGATTTTACACTTGTTTGTAAAAGACACAATACTTATTGGCAACCTCTTGAATGTTGTACCATCGATGGTTGAGTGAATTCACATTGCGATTATGGAACACTTCCATGTGGGATGGATTGTAGCACTTCTGCTCATGAAACGGATCATGCACACTTAGTCAAATTTCCCGACCCTTTTGCTCCATGCCATGGAATGGATCACTTCTAATGGGTAACCATGCTTGACACATTAAATATTCCTCCTTGTTGGGGAAATTTTTTCCACTCTTCTTCTTTGGGTTGGCATCTAGCAGCCAGTTTTTGTCTAGATCCATGTCCAGATGTTTGGTGCATGTATGTTGGGTGTCCGACTGCGGCTATTCCTCCAACTGTGAGTCATCCACTTGTCTGTCTTTGTCGCCGCCTCCATCATGGATGTGTTCATCATGTCCTTCTCACTTGTTGTAGTCACGCTTGTCTGAGACATTCTAGCAAATAGTGACTGGGTACCGATGGACAAGAGCTCCACAACCGGCATCTGTGACATGGAAAACATCGGCGAGACCATGAAGACGTACTCGGTGTTGAGTTCGAAGGTAAACGACACTCAATAGCCATAGGTGAAGGAGGAAACGGACCAGTGTAGCAGCAACTATGTTCCGGGCGGCTGTTGGGAGTCGTAGTAGTAGTAGTAGTAGTAGTAGTAGTAGTAGTAGTAGTAGTGGTAGTAGTAGTAGTAGTAGTAGTAGTAGGGTGCCTTTAGCTGGGAGGGCCAGGGCTGCGATTGCCTGTGCAGTATTGGCCTGGCATTGTGCTTTGGTAGGAGCTTCGCTCTGATCGTCCACCGCCACAACCTCTGCCTTCTTGCTTGCCTGCCGTGCTAGGCGTTGCATTCCACAGACCAGACTTTGCGTGCAGCCACCTTCGCATCTGGTGGGATGGCGAACATCGGCTCGTCTCCTCCGACGGCTCCGTCATGGCAAGGGAAGGTAGAACGAATTGGAACGATGGGGGACGCAGCGATCAGGTACGAGGCAGTGGGAAAGGGCAGGATTTCATGCCAAAGCAGTGGCATGATTGTCCAAATGCGCGGTCCAACTCGGTTTTGGGTGCGTCTACGTAGGCGAAGTTCAACGTGGTGGACGTTCGAACGCACCACCACCCGCCCCCCGCCCCCCGCGCTAGTTACGTTCGGACCGGTCCGTATAATTTGGTGATCAATATGGATGATAAAAAGTGCCCAGACTGTCCAGTCCAGACATTTGCGGGATTTGTTGATCCGCGTCGGAGTTGTCCTTAGTCTAACTTGCATGTGTCATCTAATTATGTGCTTAAATCAATTTCTACCACTCTATAGGAAAATGGCCCATGGTCTAGAGTATAGACCAAGTTTATAATTACAAGGTGTGTATGGTCATGAGAAGGGTGGTCCCCTTGTTCATGTCATGGGTTTCCATAGTGTTCACACTTCACATGGGTGCACAATTCAAGATTTATATGTCAACTTCGATGGAGTGTCAGCCTTGCTAGGAGTATATTCTACTTGAGGATCGGTACGAGGAGTATAATTTTAGATGGGAAAGTATCAGATGCTCCCAGCCTTGGGATACTCCAGTTGCTCCAATGTAAAAAAATTATTTTTAAATGTTTCAAACAATTCTGAAAAAAATGTAAATGTTCATAAGGGATGTGACTACGAGCCTTAAAATTCTCAGGTCCAAACTCAAAACACACATTGAGGAACAAAAAAGTCAAATCCAAATGTGAATGGCGACAATGTTGCTTTTGTCTTTTTTATACTATTCATGCTAGATTTCACATTTTTATTTCTAAATGTGTGTTTCGAATTTGGACCTTTTATTTTCAGGGGTTGTAGCCACATTCCTTGTGAACATTCATATTTATTCCGGAGTTTTTTGAAACATATAAAAAAAATTGACATTGGAGCACCGTGGATACCACAAGGATGGGAGCAGCTGATACTTTCCCAATTTTAGCGAAGCAAGTCATAGGCGCTACAACTAAGCTGATCACAACAGTATCACACATATGATATTAGTGTAACTATCTCTACACTGCATAGTATCATAGTGATCTCATTTATTGTCATTCATTACATATAGTATTACATTATTTAATATACGGTATCATATTATAATACTCAGTTCTTCCTCTTCATTTAATTGTGTGTCACCTCAGCAAAAATGACTAGTTGACATATATGATTCTACCTAAGATACTTTCATTATGAACCTCCTAAGGTACTACTAAGAGCATCTCTAGCCGATCCCCTAAAAAATAGAGAACTATCGGGCCGAGTATTTTTTTGTCAAATCCATTTCATTTTAGGCCACCGTTCAATGCTTTTTTATTTTACTGAATGACATCTCGATACATCCGAGTACATAACTCACCAATTCTTCGCTAAGAGAACCAAACCAAAGAAAACAAGAATCACAATTAGACACTTTAATAGAAATCCGACTTCCATAACTACTCCTACTAGTTGATTTAATATTTTATCTATGTCTTCATTTTGAACATTGTCGATTCTTTCAATTGGTTTCTCGAGTTTGCACACTTATTTCTTCTTTAGTACCGACGAATTTGACATTGCGTCGCCTCTAGTATCATCTCTAGTCTCTCCTCCTACTCTAGCAAGGATGCACGAACATCTATCGAATTTTTCGCTATCAATAGATCGATGTACTCTTCTTCCAAACACCAAAATTTGCATTCATCCTACACACAATTTTGAGCAAACAATGAGCTACAATTTGCGATGAATCCAATGAACAACCGGGCAAACAAGCACTCAACCCATCGTTTTTGCACTTGAAGAACAACCATCTAGGATGTCGGGCGTGGTCGAAACTCGATGCACCACCAGCCGCGGAAAGTTGTGACATTTGATGAACGCCAATGGGGAGCCGACGAGCTGTTGGGCTAGTGTTGAGCCCGGCCGACGATCGGGCGTGTCTTTGCCGGCGGTCCACCGACGAGTGAGATCCAAGCGGCTAGAGAAGGAGGTCATACCTAGATGCGGCACATAGTCATTGTCGGGGTTGTGCAGTTCGGTACCCGGACAATCCATGACAAAGGTGACGGCGATGGCGGCTGGAAGGCCAATCCGGTCGTAGCAACGACAGTCGTAGATCTGCCGATTTCTATGCCGGTAAGGCGATAGAGGCCCAAGTCCGGGCGGGCGAGGAACTTGGTAGGTCCTATGGAGCGTCGACGGTGGCAGGGGGTGACCGGCGGTGGCGGGAAGGGTCGCGCCGGAGTAGATGCGGTGCAGAGGTGGGATAGGTGCGGCCGAGGAGGGGAGCAGTTTTTTGATGGAGCGGTGGGCGGCCGACAGAATATAGGAGTCCAATAGGAGGCACACTAAAAAATATACTCCTCTATTTGGTTTACTACTTCGGCTAGATGTGGGTTAGAGCAGTAAGACCGAAATTTTACTCCTCTATAAGCTTTTAGAGGATCGGCTAGAGACGAATAATAAATCCATGTTCTCTTTCACGAAGTAGCACAGAGTGCTTCAATGTAGTTTTAGAGCAGTTGACTAGTATTGAGACGGTCGGATGCATTCAATCTGACACCACCAATGGGATATACCTTTTTCTTATGAAAAAAAGGGGTAATGGTTTCTCCAACACTGACCCCCTAAAAGGATGTTGTATTTATCTGCAAACGTGAGTAATATGAGAGCCAACTGTCCAACCATGCCTACACACATTTCAAAGCGGATTTGAACAAATGGATGAATTGCATGCAAACTAAATGATTTTCATTTAAGCCGGGTTAAATTCTTGAAATTTTTATATATTTCAATTAAACAAAAAGAGATGGCACTTTTTAACCTGGTCTAAAATTGTCCCCAACCGTGTAGGCATCTGTGTTGCATGTAGTGTCTACCTCATGTCCGGCAAGCTCAACGGCCGTGAGTCCTGGAGAGTGAAGCTGCGGGAGGGAAGGAATATGACATGGGACAAGAGACGACGCCGTGTTCGTGTGCCACCTCCTACTCTTTGTCGACGGAGTCTACCATGTGGACGTCGCCGGTAATGGACGGGCCGGCCTTGTGGTCGTTGCGGCTGGGTGCGAACCACAGGAGCAAAGCATCTGAGGCGGAGCTGGTGACATCTGTGTCTGCATGTGCCTCCTCTTCCTCCACCTCCACGGTGATTTTCTTGAACAATATGTCGCCTCCTCCGCCATGAAACGTAGTCGCGATCGCTCGCGACAGATCCCATGGGCGTTGTGGTAGGACAGGAGCAGTGGCCCACTACTCATCTAGGAAGCCCAGATCCTCTATCACCATGGCTATGGCGACATTGTCGTTCACTTGCTTGTTGGCGATCTGTCCCTCCATGAACTGGTGCTTGTTGAGGAGTTGAGGTTGTAGCATTGGTCCTCCTATGTTTGTCAGAATGCCGACATGGGCGATGTCGGCTACTCCTTCGCCATTACGGCATTGAAGTGCGCACACGCCTGCTCCATGTGCAGTCAGCATGGACCAGCATCGATGGTGGTATCAGCTCATCGTTCGATGCCCCATCGCCTAGTCGTCGTCGCTGACCTCAAGTGAACTCGCCGTCAAGCCAACCTCCATCCGGCTAGCGGGATGGGCCTGCCAGCTGGTCGCAGTGCCGGCCAGCTTCTACTTCTGCTCCTCGACAAGGTCTCTCACGGATCTTTGGAGCTCGCGGTCGTGGCGGATGTGGTGCGGTATGGATCGTGCCCATCCTGGCCACTTATAAATAGCGGGCATCGGCCAGGCCAAGCGGCAGGTTGTGTGAACGCGGGCGCCAAAGTGGGTTTCTCGGCTGCCACAATTAATGCCGGTAGGCAGACAAATGGGCAGCCGATTTAAGTGTGTAGAGAGCCATCTCTTAAAGTCTCTCCAATAGTAAACATGCATGAAGACAAGGACACGGCTCTGGCGAGACTCTCTGACGGCATGTTGCTTCAATGACGGCTCCAGTGAATGGTCACATCCGCTCTGGACCATCATGAATGTTACGCGAGGAGTAGAGGTGTGTTCGCGTGGGAGAGGGAGAGGGTTTTGGGTGGGACAGAGGTGTTAGACGCGTGCGTGCCTGGAATCCCCCTAGTTTGCGAGCAGTTTGCATGAAAACAAACAACCACACTGGTCCGTGGACCGATGGTACCGCGTTGGATGGGAAATCATGTCAGGACCGCTTGGTCTAGAAGGTTGCGGGCGGTTTAGGGGTCCGTGTTGGAGATGCCTAATTTTCTTTGCTAAAAAGGATCCAAATTTATTATAACGGTAAATCAAAAGTACAAAGCACCCTAACTTTAATGAAAATTACGTCAAGATTTACGGATCATTGAGCAATCACCGTATCCATCATAACAAGTTGCTGGCGCGCTATTGTCGCGGCTCTCCTATACCAGAGCCAGCCAGACCTTGTCGATGTTAGCTAGAAGTCTTCATGAATGTGCCCCTATTCGCCCTGGAGATTTAGTCGTCATCGTTGAAATATTGTGTTGTTCGGAATAACTTGGCACCAAATCTCGCCATCACGTACTTACAATGAGAAAATCTAACCTCGCCGCCCCGAGGAGCCAACATGTATCTACATCAGAGCACCGTCGAACCCATTCCAACAAATGAACTCAAGGAGGATCGAAGCGAGAAAGACCGACACAAAGATGAAGTGTCGCTATGCGCCCGAACGCCACCCTTACGACGAATAAAACCTAACCTATCTACTAACCAGAGTGGAGGCACCAGAATTCCCCTTCCGTCATCGGCCTCCTTAGCGACAAGCAGAGTGGAGGTGAATCAACAAACTCGCCAAGAGAGGTTGAGGGGAGGATTTGTAGTGAAAGAAAGAGTCGTCCCATATCTAGGAAAACATGGGTAATCCTTCTTTATAATTCTGAGATCATTAGTTCTACAACAAGTCACCTCAACCTAACTATTGTGATTAGGTTTAAAATTTCAAAAACTTATTTGAGTTGAGCAGGCTCTCGTGCGTGTGCAACCACCCTCACATCTCCAAAGCCATTTCAGCGGTGCGTATGACAAAGTTTCTAGGGTTTTTAAGTAAAATTTTCTCCTAACTAGCTATTTGCCCGTGCATTGCAATGGGGGCATACATATTTTAGTGGTTCAACATAATTCTTGTCCGACACATACCTTACACTCACCATATTCTAGATTTTGGTAAAAAAAAATAACTTTTGAGTATGGGTATGGGAAGGCAAGTAATGTTTTGATTTAGTTGAGGTTTTGGTAAGATTTGATATGATTTGGGTATGGGTAGGAGAAGGCTAGGAAAGTTTTGATTTAGTTGAGATTTTGCTAAGATTTGATTGAATAAATGCAGGTTGTTGTTTTAGGTAAGTACGGATTTGGTATGGCTTATTCCAAGCTGCTGGTTTTTATTTTGTATGACATTGGACAAAAAACAACAAGAGGAAACGAAAAGGGGAGAGGGTGTGGGAGAAAAAATCGGGCATGGGGGTAAGACGAATCGGTGGGAGGATACGTCTGTGGTGGAAGAAGATTAACTGGAGTGGAGGCGACGGAATGAACTCCCCTTTAATAGTAAAGATTTTTATTTTATACGACATGATACAAAAAAAGTAAACCAAGGAAGGAGGCGGCATGGGGATGAAAATACCTGGCAAGGAGCTGAGGCGAACCCGTGGGTAGAGATGTATGTGGTGGAAGGGGATTATCCAGATTGAAGGCGACGAAACCAAATCGTCTTTGGTAGTAGAGATTGAGAGAAACAAATATAGGTTTTGCGCAATGGGCTGGGCCAACCTTGGTCACCCATTACAGGAGGCACTACGGCAGAGGCCTTTGAGAGAAAGTGAAGAAGGCCCAACCTTTCTATTGCTGAGTATAACTAGGCCGAATTAAGATTTCTATTCAAAGAGGAGAGAGAGAGAGAGAGAGAGAGAGAGAGAGAGAGAGAGAGCTAAGGGGCGCGGCTATGAGGCGCCCGCAACGACTTGAAGAAGCCCTCAACTGCATCGACTCATGCATGGTCCAGGTGGGCAGCGTGAATTTGGGAGCGTGCAAGTTAGTTCATGTTTCTTTCTTTTGTTCATATTTTCAAACACATAAAATTACTACAAAAAAATAAAGTCCTCAAATTTGAAAAAAAAAATGTTCAACAGATATTCAATACATTATTTGAAAAAATGTTAATCATGCATTTAAAAAATATTAAACATACTTACAAAAAATGTTTCTGATCTATAAAAAATATACAATGTGTATGAAGTAAAGTTGACATTATATTTTAAAAAGTGTTACTCATGTATTTAAAAAAAATTAATGTGATATAATTTTTTGTTAGCATAGTTTAGAAAAATGTTGATATCATTAAAAAATGTTTCAATGTGTATTTGAATTTTTTTAAATTGTATTCAGATAGTTTTTTTCAGCAAACACGGTAGGGTAAAAACCCTACTATAACTCTATTTTTCATTAATAAAGGAGGGTTATGTACAGATGGAATACATCATATAGGGGAAGTAGAAATAATTAAATGTTTACAAATACTCCAACCAACTCTGGATTCCCTCCTTTAGACTAGGCTTGACTCTTTTGATGATGGTTCCATAGTGTTCTTCGAAACAAATGATGTAGTGGCTTAAATTTCTTGCCTTGTTGTCAAATATGATGCTGTTTCTATGCTTCCAAATGGTCCAACAACCAGCAATTAAGCACTCTTTGAATGGTTGAATCTCAGTCCTGTTTCTGGCCTCAATCAACGGGTCATTGCAGTTCAACTGCATTCCATTCAATTCCAAGAGAGAGCCAAAAATTCTGGCTAAAATCACACGAGAAGAAAAGGTGTTTTAGATATTCTATGGGTTCATCATCACATAGAACACATCTGACTATCTCTATACAAAAGTTTTTCCTGGAAAGCAGATCTCTGGTGTTTAACCTATCCAAAAGCAATAACCTGAAAAAGAATTTCTGTTTAGGCAAGCAACCAGATTTCCATATCCATTGGAATGGCTTAGGTGCTTTCTCAAGGCATCCCATCAGTTCAAAATATACTTTCTTTGCATTGTATTGTCCTGAGGCCCATTTGAACTTCCAGAGATCATGTGCATTGTTGCTTATTATTCCATTAAGAAGATTCATGAGCATAGTGCTTTGTCGAATAGCCACAGAAGACATGGAAAGATGGAACATACTATAGAAATCATTTTCAGCTTCCATGCAGGCTCTTTGTAGAGTGATGTCTTTGTTTATGGCATAGGAACACAAATGTGGGAAGTTATCTTTCAACAAATTATCATTCAGAAATGGTATCACCTATGCCAGCCTTGCAAGTGGTAAGCTCCTTGAAATTTTCAAGTATTGAGCAGCTCCTTGAAATTTTCAAGTATTCAGATAGTTCAAAACTGTGTTTTGAAACAATGTTAATCGTGTATTTTAAAAATGTTTAATCGTTCATAAAAAATGTTTCAGGTGTCTAGGAAAAATTTACAGTGTGTATGAAGAAATACACATCAAATCTTATATTCTGAAATATGTAATCATGTATTTAAAAAATGTTTGAGGTGTACACCAAAAACGCACAATGTGTACGAAAAAAATGGATATCATCACCTATATTTCAAGAAAAATAATAATATATTTTAAAATATACCATATGTATACAAAATGTTCTTGTTGTATAAGAAAATGTTCAATTGGTAAGAAAAAAATGTGGAGATGATAATATATATTAGAAACTATACTAATCATGAAAGTGTATACAAATGGTCCTGTTGAATACAAAAAATGTAAAATGTGTATTTAAAAAGTTGAAATTAGTTGAAAAAGTGGGAAATAAAAATAAGAAAACCGATAAAATAAAAAAAGAACCAAAGAAACGTAAGAAAAAACAGGGGAAATAAAAATGTAAAATAAAAATAAATAAAAAACCAAATAAAACGAAGAAACCTATGCATAACAGTGGAACACAATGAAAATAATAAGGGCATCTCGATTTGTGGTTGGGCGCCAACCATGGGCGCTAGGATCAAAATCCTATCCAATTTGCGGTTGGCCCGATTAATCTTGGCGTCCAGGTCGACATCGATGTAAATAAAGGCATTTCCTATTTAGCGCCACAGCCGCCTGTTTTAGTTGTTTCTGCAAACCGGCGCCTGCAGCGGTGCTAGCTGGGCCGGTCCATCAAGGTTCTTTTAGTCTGTCTTTAATCCTGCAAAAAACAAATGCGCACCCACGCTTGCGATTCGAACCCGCGACCCACCTTTCCTATTTGGGATAGTGCAACCATCGCGCCAGCTAACTGGGATACATCAAAATTGTACTTTCTCATTGTTGTATTCTTTATTTTCCCTATTTCCTTTCCTTTTTCTTTTTTTCTTTACCATTTTCTGTTTTTATTTTTTCACTCCTGGTTCGTTGAATTCTTTGCAAATATGTGAACTTTTATTTTAAATCTGATGGACTTTTCCTGAAATCTGCTGAACTTTTTTCCAAATCGATGAACCTTTTTTCAAATTCCGTGGCCTTTTTTGAAAATTGGTGAACTTACTTTATAACTTTGGTGAACTTTTTCTAAAATTCGATGAACTTTTTTCAAATTCGGTGAAATTTTTTCTGAATTCGATGAACTTTTTCAAATTTGATGAACTTTTTTCTAAAATTCGATAAACTTTTTTCTAAAATTCGACGAACTTTTTTCAAATTTGGTGAACTTTTTTCTAAATTCAGTGAACTTTTTTTCCAAATTCGATGAACTTTTTTCGCATTTCATGAACTTTTTTTCCAAAATCAATGAACTTCTTTCACATTTTTGTGAACTTTTTTCAAAATCGATGAATTTTTCCAAATAGATGAATTTTTTCAAGATTTGATGAACTTTCTTTCATAAAAAATATAAAAACGTTAGTTGTACTGCGTAATAAATAACGCGCATACAATAGTTCTTAAAGATTTCGTACTGCTCTCAGTCATAGTCGTCTAGATGGCATAGTGACCTGAGTTCGAGTCCTTATGCTTGCAGCGACCTGAGTTCGAGTCCTTATGCTTGCATGTTTTTTGCGAAACTTTTTCCGCAAAAACAGCTTCCGCGCTGGTGCATTTGTGGGCCGGCCCACTTGGCTTTGCTGTAGTCGCCGGTTGATGTTCGCGGCGCCGAACGCGCTGAATAGGAGCTCCCGTAAATAAAGGTGCCAGGCGCTTGGCATTCCCTAAACGGCGCCCGTTGCGCCCGTTGCAGGCATGGACGCAAATGGGTGCACACCCCCGCGGCGCACTGGGCCGGCCCATTTATCTGTTTTTATTTTGTGTCTGAATCCGCAAACATTTCGAGGATTCGAATCACCTACCTCCCTCGTCAAGTACCGCTAGTTTAACCACGCGGCCACATACCTGGATCTGGTTATGTTTTACTTTTTTTGTCTATTATTCGTTCTTCTTCCTTTTTCCTTTTTTTGTTTTTCATTTTTCATTTTTTGTCTTCTTTTTTCTTTGTCTTCGCACGATGGATTTGTTTGCAAATACATGAACATTTTCTTCAAATCGATGACCTTTCTTCAAAATCTATGGACTTATTTTAAATTTTGATGAACCTTTATTCAAATTCGCTGAATTATTTTTTCAATTCGATCAATTTTTTTTGAATTTCAATGAACTGTTTTCAATATCTATGAACTTTATTCAGATTTGATAAATTTTGTTTCAATTTTGATGAACTTTTTCACCTTTTTTGTAAACTTTTTTCCAAAACCGATGAATAATTTTCAAATTCGTGACCTATTTTTCAAAATTGATGAAGTTTGTTCAAAATCAGTGAACCTTTTTTGAATTTTCATGAACTTTTTTTGAAATCAGTGAACTTTTTTCAAAATCGATGAGCCTTTTTTGAAATTGGATGAACTTTTCTCAAAATCGATGAACCTTTTTTAATTTTGATGAACTTTTTTTAAAATTGATGAATTTTTTCGAATGGTGAACTTTTTTCAAAATTGACGAACCTTTTTTGAATTTTGATGAACTTTTTCTCAAGATTTGTGAACTATTTTTCAAAATCGATAGACATTTATCTCAAAATCATGAACTTTTTTTCAAAATCGATTATTTTTTCAAAACAAATGAACTTTTCCTGTAATTCATGAACTTGTTCCAAAATGTTTTCAGAAAATTAAAAATCAAAGCGCTACATTAAAAGTTTACATGTGCAATAAATTACGCGACTGCAAATGTACTTATAAATTTTGCCCTGGATTTCGTCAGTAGTCTGGTGTTTAGCTAGACTCGTTCGCTGTTCTCATGGCGCGGGTTCGATCATCGCTGATAACCATTTTCGGGTTGTTTCTTTTTTGCTTTGTTCCCGCTAACGATTGTATTTCACTGGGCCGGCCCACTCGCAACTCCTTCGGGCGCTAGTACGAGAAACCGGCGCTGAGAGCGCCGGTTAGGAGCTCCCTAGGCGCTTAGCTTTTTTCCCTTCGCACAAGCTGAAAGGCGTTGTTGTGCAATCAGTTTTCTGGTTAATTAGCACCCATAGTTAGTTCCCAGCGTTGAGGTAGGGAGCGCTTCGATGCTGTTTTATTTGACGAGATTTTATTTTATCCATTAGCGCATATGTAAGAGTCTAGCATCGGAGATGCCCTAATAAAATCGATGAAATCTTAGAAAATACGATGAAAACCAAAGAAAAAAGAAAAAGGAAAAATATGAAAAGAAAGAAAATTTGAAGAAAACAATGCAAAACATGAAACACAGTGAAAACCATTGAAAACAAAGAAATTGAAAAAAGGAAAAAAAAAGCAAGAGCCACTAAAAACGTGCCAGTCCATCCAGTGTATATGAAAGAAGGGGAAAAACAATCTACAGCTACGAATGAACGAGAAAACATACTAATGGGCTGTCCATACATGCGGGCGCCAGTGGCGAACCAGAGCTATATGTTGCATATAGTTCTGGCGGAAGCTAAGAACATGTATGTACGTTTACTGATCTGTAGCTTCTTTTGTTTGGAAAATTGGAAACCTGTCTATATATTCTTGTGGTAACTGTGTTTACTTCTCGGTGTATTCTCATAGAGCTACATTATAATATGCTTTGCTTATCAAAGAAGTTAAGTGCATCACGACTTAGCAACTGGAAGCCAAACATAACAGGAAAAAAAATCTCCGTGGTTCTTTTTTCTTCTAAAATACGTATGAGGGTCCGTAAAAAAATCATATGAGCGTGTGCACTATAGTATCTATTTATTTACCTACTAATAAAGCCAGGTGCGTTTCTCCGATTTTTTCATCCGTTCACCACCAAATTTTTTGTTCTATCTAAGGTGGTACTAATTTTTTTGTCCATCTGCCATAAAAGAAACAGTTTTATCCAAAATTTCGTACGTGGCCGCGTGTGCTGAGGCCCAGCCCATTTATTTCCTGTCCATGCAGCTGAGAACCATTATTTACCGCCCTGGGCGGTAAATAGACGACGTTTCGCATATGGCACCCAGTATTGGGACGGACCGTTTTTATTTTTTTTCTCTGTTCTGCTTCTTTTTCCTTTTTCTTTTCTTTCCCTTTTCTTTTCTCTTCCCTTTTTCGTTTTTCTCTTCCAAGTTTCTTTTTGTTTTTCGTTTTTTCATAAATTCAATTTTTCAGAATTTTAGTTTTTGATTAAATTTTCATAAAATCTCCAGAATTTATTATATTTTTACCATTTTGAATTTTTCCCCAAATTTTAAATTTTTCTTCCCATTCCGGAATTTATTAAAAAATATAGAATTTTTTTGCATTTTAATTGTTTTTTATGTTTTCCAAAATTGTTTGATATTTTCAAAATAAATTGTATTTTGAAAATGATACAAATTCAAAAAATATTCATGTTTATTGAAACGTACACAAATTCAAAGTAATGTTTGTGTTAGAGAACATGTTTTCCATACACATTATACATTTTATGTATACATGTAAAGAAAATGTATACAGGTTTAACCTTTTCATATACATGATTGTTTTTCTAGTATATGTTCTTATGTATATTTTTCATACACGCCATACATTTTTATTATATATTAGAAATAATTTTTATATATGTTTATAGAAAAACTAATTACACAAACATTATTGTACATTGTATAACCATTTTTAAAAGAATCATGTACATGTTTTTGAAACACGTGAACTTTTTTAATGCCACAAACCATTTTTTAAAGCTATCAAATGTTTTAAGTTTGATAACAAAAAATTTACACACCGTTCATTTTTCCAATTCCCAGTTTTAATATTTTCCTTAAATAAATTAAATTTTGGAATACATGTAATTGAACTATATTCAAAAACATAAACAAAAGTGAAAACAAAACAAAGAAATGTAAAGAAAAAGGAACTAACCTGAAAGTTTGGTCGAACCATTACTTTCTGCTTGGGTGGGCGCTCCTTCAACGAGATATTCTTCAGTCTCGCTTTAGACGAGGCATAGGCTCTCCCACATGCAGGCCTAATATCTTTTATGGCCTGCAAGTTGGGTCCATTGAAGACCAAAATACTCACTCGCCCCTTGAGGTGAGATCTAGAAATCACCGAAGCAACATCGGTTGGAGCATCACCTCACGCAATATAGGCTTGCAATCCATTACCATCGATTCAGATGATTGGAGAAATCAGACCATGCCGTAGAACAACATGGAAGAAGATGTTGAAACCACCACACCAATAGCACTCTTAAAAGACACACCAACTAAGAAAATATGAAGTGGGCCAACAAATCTAGGGACACAAGCCCTTCGTCGGTGATGGAAATATGCCCTAGAGGCAATAACAAAATGGTTATTATTATATTTCCTTAATCATGATAAAGGATTATTATTCATGCTAGAATTGTATTGACCAGAAACTTAAATACATGTGTGGATACATAAACAAATACCGTGTCCCTAGTGGGCCTCTACTAGACTAACTCGTTGATCAAAAGATGGTTAAAGTTTCCTAACCATAGACATGCGTTGCCATTTGATAATGGGATCACATCATTAGGAGGATAATATGATGGACAAGACCCATCCGTTAGCTTAGTATATGATCGTTCAGTTTATTGCTATTGCTTTTCTTAATGTCAAATACATATTCCTTCGACTATGAGATCATGCAACTCCCGTATACCAGAGAATGCCTTGTGTGCTATCAAACATCACAACATCACTTGGTGATCATAAAGATGCACTAAAGGTATATTCGAAGGTGTCTGTTGAGTTGGAATGGATCGAGATTAGGATTTGTCACTCCGTGTATCGGAGAGGTATCTCTGGGCCCTCTCGGTAATACACATCATGAGAAGCCTTGCAAGCATAGTGACTAAGGAGTTAGTTACGAGATGATGTATTACGGAACGAGTAAAGAGACTTGCCGGTAACAAGATTGAACTAGGTATGAAGATACCGACGATCGAATCTCGGGCAAGTAACATACCGACATACAAAGGGAATTACGTATGTTGTCATAAGGTTCGACCGATAAAGATCTTCGTAGAATATCTAGGAACCAATATGGGCATCCAGATTCCGGTATTGTTTATTGACCGGAGAGGTGTCTTGGTCATGTCTACATCATTCGCGAACCCCTAGGGTCCGCACACTGAACGTTCGTTGATGATATAGTATTGTATGAGTTATGTGAGTTGATGACTGAATGTTGTTCGGAGTCCCGGATGAGATCACGGACATGAGAGGAGCTCCAGAGGTAAATATTGATATATAGGGCGGTAGTATTTGGTCACCGAAAAGATTTCAGAAGTATCGGGTATTTTATCGGGGTGCCGAAAGGGGTTCCGGGAGGCCACCGGCAAGCGGTGGGCCTTATGGGCCAAAGGGGGGAAGCACACCAACCCAAAAGGGGGCTGATGCGCCCCCTCCACCCCTTACCCACGCACCAAAGAGGGGGGGGGGGAGGAAGGGGGAGGCGCCCCAAAGGCAGCCAACCCCCCTTCCCTTCCCCTCCATGCACAAATATGGAAAGGGGATTCGGCCAGGACAGGCGCCCTAGGGCAGCCGCCGGCCACTTGGGGTGCCCTAGGGCTGCCTCCCCTCCCACCTCTATCTATATATATGAGAGAAGGGAGAGGGGCAACACACTCCACGATTCCCTAGCCGTGTGCAGCGCCCCTCTCCCTCTAGTTCGTCCTCGGTCATATTTTCGTAGTGCTCGGCGAAGCCCTGCGGAGATAATTGCATCACCACCGTCACCACGCCGTCTTGTCGCCGGAACTCATCTACTACTTCGCCCGTCTTGCTGGATCAAGAAGGCGATGACGCCATCGAGCTGAACGTGTGCTGAACGCAGAGGTGCCGTACGTTCGGTAGTTGATCGGGCAGATCGTGAAGGTGTACGACTATATCAACTGCATTGATAAACGCTTTCGCTTACGGTCTACGAGGGTACGTAACACACTCTCCTTCTCTCGTTGCTATGCATCTCCATGAATAGACCTTGCGTGTGCGTAGAATTTTTTGTTTTCCATGCAACGTTCACCAACAGTGGCATCCAAGCCAGGTCCATGTGTAGATGATATGCATGAGTATAACACAAAGAGTTGTGAGCGGTGATAGTCATACTGCTTACCACCAATGTCTTATTTTGATTCGGTGGTATTGTGGGATGAAGCGGCCCGGACCAACCTTACATGTCCACGTACATGAGACCGGTTCCACCTATTGACATGCAACTTGTTTTGCATAAAGGTGGCTGTCGGGTGTTTGTTTCTCCTAATTTAGTTGAGTCGAACTTGACTACGGATGGTCCTTGAAGAAGGTTAAAACAACAAACTTGATAAATCACCATTGTGGTTTTTGCGTAGTTATGAACGGTTCTTGCCAGAAGCTCGTAGCAGCCACATAAAACTTGCAACAACAAAGTAGAGAACGTCTAACTTGTTTTTGCAGGGCATGTTGTGATGTGATATGGTCAAGATATGATGTGATATATGTTGATGTATGAGATGATCATGTTTTCTAATATCGACAACTAGCAGGAGCCTTAGGGTTGTCTCTTAATTATTGTATGAAATGCAAGCGCCATGTAATTGCTTTACTTTAACGCTATGTGTTAGCAATTGTTGTAGAAGCAATAGTTGGCGAGACGACCCCGACACAATGATGGAGATCAAGGTGTCGAGCAAGTGACGATGGAGATCATGACGATGCTTTCGAGATGGAGATCAAAAGCACAAGATGATGATGGCCATATCATGTCACATATTTTGCTTGCATGTGATGTTTATTCTTTATGCATCTTATTTTGCTTAGAACGATGGTAGCATTATAAGATGATCCCTTTACTTAATTTCAAGATAAAAGTGTTCTCCATGAGTATGCACCATTGCCAAAGTTCATCGTTTCGAAGCACCTCGTGATGATCGGGTGTGATAGACTCTACGTTCACATACAACAGGTGTAAGAAAGTTTTGCGCATGCAGAATACTTGCGTTAAACTTGACGTGCCTAGCATTTACACACATGGTCTCGGAACACTAGAGACCGAAAAGTCGAATGTGAGTCATATAGTAGATATGATCAACATAGAGATGTTCACCATTGATGACTACCCCATCACACGTGATGATCGGACATGTGTTAGTTGATTTGGATCATGTCTCACTTAGATAACTTGAGGGGTGTTAATTTAAGTGGGAGTTCATTAGTAATTTGATTAATTGAACTTAAATTTATCATGAACTTAGTCTTAATAGTTTTTGCATATCTATGTCGTAGATCAATAGCTCGCAATATAGCTCCCCTATTTTTGATATGTTCCTAGAGGAAACTAAGTTGAAAGATGATAGTACCAATGATGCGGATTGGGTCCATGATCTGAGGATTATCCTCATTGCTGCATAGAACAATTATGTCCTTGATGCACAACTAGGTGACAGACCTATTGCAGGAGCAGATGCAGACGTTATGTATGTTTAGAAAGCTCGATATGATGACTACTTAATAGTTTAGTGCGCCACGCTTTCGACTTAGAACCGGGACTTCAAAAATGTTTTGAACGCCACAGAGCATATGAGATGTTCCAAGAGCTGAAATTTGTATTTCAGACTCATGCCCGTGTCGAGAGGTTTGAGACCTATATTTCCCTACAAGATGGAGGAGAATAGCTCAGCTAGTGAGCATGTGCTCGGAATGTCTGGGTACTACAATCGCTTGAATCAAGTGGGAGTTAATCTTCCAGATAAGATAGTGATTGACAGAGTTCTCTAGTCACTATCACCAAGCTACTAGAACTTCGTTATGAACTATAATATGCAAGGGATGACGAAAACGATTCCCAAGCTCTTCGCGATGCTGAAATCGGCGAAGGTGGAAATCAAGAAAGAGAATCAAGTGTTGATGGTTAAACAAGACCACTAGTTTCAATAAATAGGGCAAGGGAAAGAAAGGGAATTTCAAGAAGAATGACAACAAAGTTGCCACTCCCGTGAAGAAGCCCAAATCTGGACCTAAGCCTGAAACTAAGTGCTTCTACTGCAAAGGCAATGGTCACTAGAAATGGAACTGCAGTAAATACTTGGCGGATAATGTGAACAAAGGTATATTTAATATACATGTTATTGATGTGTGTCTTACTAGTATTCATAGTAGCTGTCGGTGTCAAAACTGGCAGATCTCGGGTAGGGGGGGGGGCAAGCTGCGAGTCTAAGGATCGATGGTAATGAGGGACAATAGGGACACAGTCTTTACCCAGGTTCGGGCCCTCTCAAAGGAGGTAAAACCCTACATCCTGCGTGATTGTATTCAATGAGTATAAGGGTTACAAGAGTTGATCTACCTCGAGATCGTAATGGCTAAACCCTAGCCGTCTAGCCTATGATTATTCTGATGCCCTCTACGGACTAAACCCTCCAGTTTATATACACATCGGAGGGGACTAGGGTTGTACAGAGTCGGTTCACAAAGGAAGGAAGTATTACACCCGGACACTAAACTTGCCGTTCTATGCACATAGGAGTCCTACCTGGACACGGGAGGTAGTCTTCTGCTTCGTCTTCACGACCCATCAGTCCGGCCCATATCGAATAGACTGGACACCTGAGGAGCACCTAATCCAAGACTCCCTCAGTAGCCCCCGAACTTGCCTTCAATGAATATGCAGCATACGGCTTATGTCTTTGGCTTTGTAAGGCGGGTTCTTCATCATACTCCGAATTGATGATAGTTCGGTTTTGACCTTTATGCCCTGCCTTTACGATTCCTCCCTATCGTCGCCTCGATTTCCACGCGCCGAGCGAATGCAAATTGTACATTTTTTACAAATAAGCCCCTTACCACGCAAGGGCGGCATCTATATAAGGAGGTTAGATCCCCAAATGCCATCCCACATCATGCAAAGACCATCAGAGCAAACCACGAAAAACTTCAAAACATGGCAAACGCCCCTAGCTCCTCCTCGCGCCATCATGGCCCTCAAGCGGGTGATTGGCGAAGTTGCTCAGTGTCTCACCTCTAGCTGAATTGACTTCAGACGGGGGGATATCTCCCTCCCACATATCTAGTCTTCGTGCGGGCGGGATTGGCCTCGGTCGGCAACGAGGTGCTAGTAGAAAATTCCCCTAACCCCAACAAGGAGAAAAGGGTGTGCTTCGTCTCGTTTCTTCTGATGGGCTTATGATTTCTGATCCACCCCTTCCTCAGAGCTCTATTGGAATTCTACGGGATCCATCTGCACAACCTCACACTAGGTTCTATCTTGCACATTTCGGGTTTTGTCACTCTCTGCGAGCTGTTTTTAGGCTGCCAGGCTCATTTCGAACTGTGGAGAAAGTTGTTTTGCCTTGTCCCTTGTTCCCAAGGGGGTTCCATATTTGAAGTGGGCGGCGCCGAAGTATGGCACATAGCCGGATCAAGTTAGCTTGTCAGAACTCCCAAGAAGGAATCCGAAGAATGGACTTCGGAATGGTTTTATATTGAGGACGCTCCCCTTCCGGACCCATTTCGGCGTGGATTTCCTAAATTCTCCAGCACTCCTTTGAAGAAATGCTTCAATTGGCACCCCTGGAGCCCCAAGCAGGGAGATAGTGCAGAAGTAAAGAGGTTAGTTAACAAGGTCAAGGTACTTGCCCATCCCAAACTCACGATAATCGAAGTCATGTCCATCGCAATAAAGCGATGCATCCAGCCCCTTCAGTCTAGGGAGCACCCTTTATGGTGTTACAATGGAATGGACGATGCGTCTCGTTACAAGCGCCAGGGCCTGGATACCCTAGCCGCTCTGGCCGCCATTCTGGCAGATCTTTATAAGGGGGAGAAAGAAGAACTCACCCGTTTAAATTGCCGGGAAGGTTTTTCCATGTATAACCCTATTGAATGGGTAAGTTTTTGGTTACCAGCATTGTCCTACCTCATTATTGAGGTGTGCTAATCAAATTATTCTAGTCGTCTTAAAACAGACATGGAGGAGGATGGTCGAAAAGGTTCATTGCCCCTCCCCACAGTCAGAGGACTATGCTCGTAACGAAGACCCTGGATTCCGCGAGGATCCGGATATATTTATAGAGCTTGGTGATGGAGTCTTTTATCAATCAAGCCTTGACGGCTCGGAAGTGGCTATTATGGCCGATTACCCCGGCCTTCTCCCTTTCTCCAATGTAAGTACTCAGAAGTCATCCTCAAAAAAGGAGCCCCCTACTTGTGCCTCACCCATCGCACTGAATCGTGCTCCAAAGGGTCGGCGCTCAACTAGTCGCACTCCATCGAGGGCGGCCTCTCATAGCGCCTATGCAGGGCGAGCCTTTGAAACGAAAGGAAACCGGGAGCGCAGTCGAGCTGCCTCCTTCATCAAAGAGGTATAACCTTTAATATGTGCTTAGGCATAAGACCAGATTGTCACATATTTCCTCTCATCTCATTTCAGAAGTACACGGCGAACTGTGTCTGAAGACCCAGTTAGCCGATCCCTAGATAATCCGGCACCACACTCATCAACCAGGACGAGAGCCAATACAGATGCAGCACCAAATCATCCACCTAATGAGGATTCAGATGACGTAACCATCACAAATTCTGAAGTGGAGAGCGTGATGAATCATGGACGACCAAAAGATACCATGCGTGCTCCAGCTTTCACTGAGTAGGAATTCAATGCCCTTAGCTCCATGGATGCATATATCCGAGCCGCCCGGGACGAACTTGTAGGAGTCGCTCACCTATTTTCAAAGGATATGCAGGTAAGAGTTTGTGTAAATTTAATAGATATATGCCAGTAGCCCCCAAGACTTGAAGCGGTTATACCAACCGATTTAAGGATCGTTATGACCACAGGTTCTCAAAGAAAACAACAACGCGCTATCCCAGGAGCTTGAAACGAGCCGGAAAAAGCTAAATGTTGCCACCACAGAGCTAGAGGAAATGAAGAAATTCACGAGGGGAGCTCATGGTAAGGAAAAATAGTATCCAAAAAATATGATCCACTGCAATGATGTTTAAGCATACATTGTTGTATTTTAGTAGCGGAATCTATAGGTCAACTTGAAAAGAGTTTAAAGGGTGCCAAGAAAGCCTAGGAATGTGCTGAAGGGTAAGAAGCAGATGGTCGTTGAGTACTAGCACGGACCATTGATCAATAGAAGAAACTGGAGGAGGAAAACGATAAGCAAACTGGTAGAGTATTCAACCCAAATTTATTGATTCGACACAAGGGGAGCCAAAGAATATTCTCAAGTATTAGCAGTTGAGTTGTCAATTAAACCACACCTGGAAACTTAATATCTGCAGCAAAGTGTTTAGTAGCAAAGTAATATGATAGTAGTGGTAATGGTAGCAAAAGTAATGTTTTTGGTATTTTGTAGTGATGATAGCAATAGCAAAAAAAAGTAAATAAGCGAAGAACAATATATGGAAAGCTCATAGGCAATGGATCAGTGATGGAGAATTATGCTGGATGTGGTTCATCATGTAACAGTCATAACCTAGGGTGACACGGAACTAGCTCCAGTTCATCAATGTAATGTAGGCTTGTATTCCGAATATAGTCATACATGCTTATGGAAAAGAACTTGCATGACATCTTTTGTCCTACCCCCCCCCCCCCCCCCCCGTGGCAGCGGGGTCCTAGCGGAAACTAAGGGATATTAAGGCCTCCTTTTAATAGAGTACCAGACCAAAGCATTAACACATACTGAATACATGAACTCCTCAAACTACGGTCATCACCGGTAAGTATCCTGATTATTGTCACTTCGGGTTAACAGATCATAACACATAATAGGTGACTATAGACTTGCAAGATAGGATCAAGAACTCTCATATATTGATGAAAACACAATAGGTTCAGATCTGAAATCATGGCACTCGGGCCCTAATGACAAGCATTAAGCATAGCAAAGTCATAGCAACATCAATCTCAGAACATAATGGATACTAGGGATCAAACCCTAACAAAACTAACTCAATTACATGATAAATCTCATCCAACCCATCACCGTCCAGCAAGCCTACGATGGAATTACTCACGCACGGCGGTGAGCATCATGAAATTGGTGATGGAGGATGGTTGATGATGACGATGGCGACGGATTCTCCTCTCCGGAGCCCCGAACGGACTCCAGATCAGCCCTCCCGAGATGTTTTAGGGCTTGGCAGCTCCGTATCTTAAAACGCGATGAATCCTTCTCTCTGGTTTTTCTCTCTCCGAAACCAAATATATAGAGTTGGAGTCGAGGTCGGAGGAGCTCTAGGGGGCCCACGAGGTAGGGGGCGCGCCCCACCCTCGTGGACAGGTGGTGGGCCCCCTGGTCTTCATCTTTTGCAAGGACTTTTTATTATTTCCGAAAAAATGTTCCGTGAAGTTTCAGGTCATTCTGAGAACTTTCGTTTCCGCACATAAATAACACCATAGCAATTCTGCTGAAAACAACGTCAGTCCGGGTTAGTTCCATTCAAATCATGCAAGTTAGAGTCCAAAACAAGGGCAAAAGTGTTTGGAAAAGTAGATACGACGGAGACGTATCAACTCCCCCAAGATTATACCTTTGCTTGTCCTCAAGCAATTCAGTTGATAAACTGAAAGTGATAAAGAAAAACTTTTACAAACTCTGTTTGCTCTTGTTGTTGTAAATATGTAAAGCCAACATTCAAGTTTTCAGCAAAGATTATGATTAAGCACATTCACAATAACGCTTAGGTATCAAGTTTACTCATATCAATGGCATAATCAACTCGAGCAATATAATAATAAATCTCGGATGACAACACTTTCTCAAAACAATCATATTATGAAATAACAAGATGGTATCTCGCTAGACCTTTCTGAGACTGCAAAACATAAATGTAGAGCACCTTTAAAGATCAAGGACCGACTAGACATTGTAATTCATGGTAAAAGAGATCCAGTCAAGTCATACTCAATGTACACTAACAGTAATGAATGCAAATGATAGTGGTGCTCTCCAACTGGTGCTTTTTAATAAGAAGATGATGACTCAACATGAAAGTAAATAGATAGGCCCTTCACAGAGGGAAGCAGGGATTTGTAGAGGTGCCAGAGCTCGGTTTTGAAATAGAGGCGAATAATATTTTGAGCGGTATACTTTCATTGTCAACATAACAACCAAGAGATGGTGGTATCTTCCATGCTACACACATTATAGGCGGTTCCCAAACAAAATGGTAAAGTTTATACTCCCCCTCCACCAACAAGCATCAATCCATGGCTTGCTCGAAACAACAAGTGCCTCCAACTAACAAGAGTCCCAGGGGGAGTTTTGTTTGCAATTATTTTGATTTGATTTGCATAAAGCATGGGACCGGGCATCCCGATGACCAGGCACTTTCTCATGAGTGAGGAGCGGAGTCCACTCCTCTTGAGAATAACCCGCTTAACATGGAAGATACAAACAGCCCTAGTTGATACATGAGCTATTCGAGCATACAAAATAGGATATTTATCTGAAGGTTTTAGAGTTTGGCACATACAAATTTACTTGGAACGGCAGGTAGATACCGTATATAGGTAGGTATGGTGGAATCATATGGAATGACTTTGGGGTTTATGGAGTTGGATGCACAAGCAGTATTCCCGCTTAGTACAGGTGAAGGCTATCAAAAGACTGGGAAGCGACCAGCTAGAGAGCGACAACAGTCATAAACATGCATTAAAATTAATCAACACCAAATGCAAGCATGAGTAGGATATAATCCACCATGAACATAAATATCATGAAGGCTATGTTGATTTTGTTTCAACTACATGCGTGAACATGCGCCAAGTCAAGTCACTTAAATCATTTAGAGGAGGATACCAACCTATCATACCACATCACAACCATTTTAATAGCATGTTGGCACGCAAGGTAAGCCATTATAAGCTCCTAGCTAATCAAGCATGGCACAAGAAACTATGATCTCTAGTTGTCATTGCAAACATGTTTATTCATAATAGGCCGAATCAGGAACGATGAACTAATCATATTTACAAAAACAAGAGAGGTCGAGTTCATACCAGCTTTTCTCATCTCAGTCAGTCCATCATATATCATCATAATTGCCTTTCACTTGCACGACCGAATAGTGTGAATAATAATAATAGTGCACGTGCATTGGACTAAGCTGGAATCTGCAAGCATTCAATAAATAGGAGAAGACAAGGCAATATGGGCTCTTTTTGTCAGATCAACAATAATGCATATAAGAGCTACTTCAACAATTTAATTATGGTCTTCTCCTATCGACCCCCAAAGAAAAGAAATAAAACTATTTACCGGGAAAACTCCCAACAAGCAAAAGAAGAACAGGAAATCTTTTGGGTTTTCTTTTTAATTACTACAAGCATGGAAAGTAAACTAATTAAAAGCTACAACTAATTTTTTTGGTTTTTCTTAAGGTTTATCAAACACACAAGAAGAAAGCATAAAAAGGAAATAAACTAGCATGGATGATACAATGAAAAAGTATGAGTACCGACATCTAGCAATGAGTGTGTGAACATGAATAAGATGTCGGTGAGAAATACGTACTCCCACAAGCTTACGCTTTTGGCCTAAGTTGGTCTATGGCCACGGTTGGCCTCGCGAATATCCATAGTAATAGTTGGGGTCGTACTGAGATGCAGCGGCTATCGCCTCCTGAGCAGCAGCGTGGCGACGAGCAGCCTCCGCCCTCCTCTCGTACTCATCTGCCTCCTCTCTGGTAATAACATATTGTAGGATCTAGAAGTAGATGTGTCTAGAGGGGGGTGATTAGACACTTCATGCTAAAGTTGCAATTTTTAAGCTTTTTCGGTTTGAGTGGAGTTTAGGCACAATTTCAACACACACAATACATATCAAGCAAGCATGCAAAGAGTATATGAGCAGCGGAATGTAAAGCATGCAACTTGCTAGAATGTAAAGGGAAGGGTTTGGAGAATTCAAACGCAATTGGAGACACGGATGTTTTTCCCGTGGTTGGGATAGGTGGTGCTATCCTACATCCATGTTGATGGAGACTTCAACCCACAAAGGGTAACAATTGCGTGAGTCCACACAGGGCTCCACCCAAGGGTAATGGTTGCGCGAGTCCACACAGGGCTCCACCCACAAAGGGTCCACGAAGAAGCAACCACCCACAAAGGGTCCACGAAGAAGCAACCTTGTCTATCCCACGATGGCCATCGCCCACACAGGACTTGCCTCACTAGCGGTAGATCTTCACGAAGTAGGCGATCTCCTTGCCCTTACAAACTCCTTGGTTCAACTCCACAATCTTGTCGGAGGCTCCCAAGTGACACCTAGCCAATCTAGGAGACACCACTCTCCAAGAAGTAACAAATGGTGTGTAGGTAATGAACTCCTTGCTCTTGTGCTTCAAATGATAGTCTCCCCAACACTCAACTCTCTATCATAGGATTTGGATTTGGTGGAAAGAAGATTTGAGTGGAAAGCAACTTGGGAAGGCTAGAGATTAAGATTCATATGGTAGGAATGGAATATCTTGGTCTCAACACATGAGTAGGTGGTTCTCTCTTAGAACATATGAGTTGGAATGGTGTATGTGTTCTGATGGCTCTCTTTTTGAATGAGAAGGAGGTGGAGGGGTATATATAGCCTCCACACAAAATCCAACCGTTACACAATTTTCCAATCTCGGTGGGACCGAATCAGCAAACTCGGTCGGACCGAAAAGGTAAACCTAGTGACTGTTAGAGATTTCGGTGGGACCGACTGGATCAACTCGGTGGGACCGATGTGCTAGGGTTAGGGTAAATCCAAAACTCGGTTTGACCGATTACTCAAACTCGGTGGGACCGATTTGGGTAATAAGTGAAACTGAGATTTGGCCAAGCAAACTCGGTGGAACCGATTGCATATCTCGGTGGGACCGAGAATATTGCAATGGGTAACAGAGAGTTTGCAAGCCCATCTCGGTGAGACCGAGATCCAATCGGTGAGACTGAACTGATTAGGGTTTGGCAGTGGCTTATGACAAGTGAAACTCGGTGGCGCCGGATAGGAAGAATCGGTAGGACCGAGTTTGGCTTAGGGTTTTGGTCATATGTGGATATGGGAAAGTAGTTGAGGGTTTTGGAGCATATCACTAAGCACATGAAGCAAGAGGCTCATTAAGCAACACCTCATCCCTCCTTGATAGTATTGGATTTTCCTAAAGACTCAATGTGATCTTGGATCACTAAAATATAAAATGAAGAGTCTTGAGCTTTTGAGCTTGAGCCAATCCTTTCTCCTTAGCATTTCGAGGGTTCCACTTTCACATCCATGCCACTCCATTGTTGAACTTATCTGAAACATGCTAGATAGAAGTGTTAGTCCAACAAGAGATATGTTGTCATCAATTATCAAAACCACCTAGGGAGCACTTGTGTTTTCAATCTCCCCCTTTTTGGTAATTGATGGCAACATACATCAAAGCTTTAGATAAAGATATAAAGAACAGCAAGTAAAGCTTTGGAAGGACATGTAACAAGCATAGGCTCCCCCTACATGTATGCACTCATGTAAATATGAAATATAGTGACATGTGAGAGCATAACCATGATAGAGTAGGCAATGTGTTACATGCATCTTGGCCATATGCATCAGACCAAAAGATTATCAAGGAAAATACCTTCATGCTCATGAGTCCTTCTTGCAAACAGTATGTACATAAGCAAGAACTCCTCATACTCATGATTTTGATGCATATACTTACCTTGTGGTCTTGAGTTGGCTTAGGATGGAATGAACCTACACAAACAAGGTTAGATAACACAGGTACGTCCACTAGCCAGAGCAAACAAAAGAAACCACAAGAATACCAGGACTGGGATGACATGTAGAGAGTGAGTACAAGGTACCACATTGAATTCAACATGTCCCCAAGAATAAAGATATGCAATGAATTTGACTGATTTCTTTCCCTTAGGTGTCTTGCTCCCCCTGAATCTTACATGGGATATTGCGAGAAGATAGGAAACAGAAAATCAGAGCTAAAAAATATAAATAGAACTTAATTCAAATGAGTTCATATGAACATGTCTTTCCCCCAAAAAGACATGTGGCATCTCTCCTCTTGAACATCAAGCATCTAGGATCCTTGAGTATTTTCTCTCCCTGGAAATCTCTCTCTCCCCCTTAACAACATCTGGGATCCTTGAGACTTTCTCTCCCCCTTGAGGTCTCTCTCTCCCCCTTAATACTTTCTCTCTTGTAGGTTTGGTCCTTGAGACTGTTTCTCTCCCTTGATGTGATCTCTCTCTCCTACAAGCTTTGATGTGATCTCTCTCTCCCCCTTTGACATCAATTTCCAAGAAGGTTTTTCCTGGAATCCGTCGAATAGGTTTGGTCCTTGATATTCAGCATAAAGCAGTGAATAAAACTGTGATGCTTGTAGAGGACAAGATTCATTGAGTGGAGCTGGATCAGAAGAAATATAGAATATGTGGCAAACTATTTTTCCTGTTGCGAAATCGGTGGCACCGAGTGGCATGTTTTGGTAGTACCGAAGGGATTCGGTTGGACCGAAAATGGCAATTCGGTGAAACCGAGTTCATCACAGAGAAAAACACTTGTCACCTCAGCTCACTAGTCAAGTAAGATCTCACAAAGATTTGCAATGAATTAGCTGAAAGATTTGCAAGGAATTTGATGCAGAAATATGCAGAACAAAAATCAAAAAGAAAAGAGTGAAAGTTTCTAGATGAAGTTTTTTTTGTTTGAAAAAGAAGGAAACAAATATGCAAGGGACAAATGCAATAACTCAGAAAAGAACACAAGAGAACTTCATCTAGAATTGGGCGGTGACATAGTCACCTATGTTAGAGTATATTGACTTAGGAGTCAAGTGAGGACACTTGATCGTAGGTCATACTCATCGTTTTAAGCTCAAAATGGGGTTACCATTTTTCGTTTAAGCATCTTGATGTATTCTCACCTTGTTAAGTTGCTTTGACTCATGTCTTGGAGTAAAGCTTCTCTAAGATGGAATAACATACCTTGGGTGGTGGTGTGGTTCTTGCTCATGTAGTTGAACTTGTGTGGGTGCTCAAGGTTGATGTAGCTCATCGAGAGTTGGGAGCACCATTTGGAGTTTGAGTTCATCTACCTACAAGGGTTAGTTCTTGCAAGGAAAAGCACTTGTGTATCCAAAAATGACAATCATGAAGCTTAATATAGAATTTGTCAAAGGATATGTTTGAATGGTTTTGTGCTTCCTTGTCTTCAACCACTATTGTGTAGAGTCTTGGTGATGTAGAGATTGCTCAAGATATGAGTGAGTCGCAATCTCATGGAATTAGATTCAACCAAGCACCTACATGGGTTAGGCAACATGCAAGGTGCAAATATATCCAAGACATAAGATAGTTATCATAAGAGATATATCATGGATTAGTCATAAGCTCATGTCTTGCATGTATCCAATGGAGTTTCTACTCCAAGTTCGAAGCATCAATGATGTTCAATTCTCCTCTCAACCTGCAAAACACTTTCTCATCAAGTGGTTTAGTGAATATATCCGCTAATTGCTTGTCGGTGCGAACATGCTTAAGATTGATGTCACCCTTAGCAACATGATCTCGAATGAAATGATGACGAACTTCAATATGCTTAGTTCGAGAATGTTGTACAGGATTATGACCAATTTTGATAGCACTTTCATTGCCACAAAGAAGTGGAACATGTTTCACATAAATCCCATAATCTTTAAGAGTTTGGGTCATCCAAAGTAATTGAGCACAACATGAACCAGCGGCAATGTATTCCGCTTCGGCGGTGGATAAGGATACCGAGTTTTGTTTCTTGGAAGACCAAGACACAAGAGATCTACCAAGAAATTAACAAGTACCCGAAGTGGACTTTCTATCAACCTTGTCTCCGGCATAATCCGAGTCAGAATAGCCAACAAGATCAAAAGAAGACCTCTTAGGATACCAAATGCCAAAATTTGGTGTATGGATTAAATATCTCACTATCCTTTTCATAGCCTTAAGATGACAATCTTTAGGAGCAGCTTGATATCATGCACACATGCACACACTTAGCATAATATCGGGACGTGAAGCACATATGTATAACAATGAACCAATCATAGAGCGATAAACCTTTTGATCAACCGGTTCACCATCTTTGGTTAAATCATTATGTCCACTAGTAGGCATGGGTGTAGACATACCTTTGCATTCTTGCATATTGAACTTCTTGAATAAGTCCTTGGTGTACTTTGTTTGAGAGACAAATGTACCTTCCTTAGTTTGCTTGATTTGCAACCCGAGAAAGAATTTGAGTTCACTCATCATAGACATCTCAAACTTCTCTGACATTAGCTTTCCAAACTTTTCACTAAAGAGAGGGTTAGTTGAACCAAATATGATATCATCAACATAAATTTGGCATACAAATAGTTCTCCATTAACCGTTTTAGTAAAAAGAGTAGAATCAATTTTACCAATTTCAAAACCACTTGTAGTAAGGAACTTGGTCAAGCATTTATACCATGCTCTAGGAGCTTGTTTAAGACCATAAAGAGCTTTGTGAAGTTTGTAAACATGATTTGATTTCTTAGGATTGATAAAGCCGGGAGGTTGTTTGACATAAACTTCCTCCTCTATTTCACCATTTAGAAAAGCACTTTTAATGCCCATTTGGTACAAGGTGATATTATGGTGATTAGCATAGGCAAGTAAGATACGAATGGACTCAAGTCTAGCAACGGGAGCATACGTCTCACCATAGTCCATACCTTCGACTTGTGTGTACCCTTGGGCGACGAGATGTGCTTTGTTGCGAACCACTTGTCCATCTTCATCTTGCTTGTTGCGGAACACCCATTTGGTACCAATGATGTTGTGGTTGTTGTCGGGCTTCTCGACCAATGTCCAAACTTGGTTTCTCTCAAAATTATGTAGCTCTTCATGCATAGCGTTTATCCAATCCAGATCTTCCAATGCTTTCAACCTTCATAGGTTCAATGCTAGAGATGAATGAATAGTTTTCACAAAAGTTAGCTAAATGAGTTTTTGAGCGAGTGATTCTCCCGGTTTGTATATCATTGAGGATTTGCTCGACGGGATGATCTCTGGCAATTCTTGCTCAAACTCGTGAGAGCTTTTGCTTGGGTCTTTGTTGAACATCTTCTTCATCTTATTCTTCTTCTTGGCCTTCTTCATTGTTGACGTCATCGTTCTCTTGTCGTGGTGGAGAAGGAGGTTGTTGATGTTCATCTTGACGTACTTCCTCGTTTTCTTCATCTTGGTGTGTCCCACTTGTGGATGCTTCCGTGTCGATTCTTGGTCCACCTTGTCATGAAGTAGAAGCTTCCACTTGGACGGATGAAGTACTCTCCTTCACCTCCGCTGGACGAATTTTTGCCAATGGACAAGTCTTGAATTGCTTCTGAAGGGTCTTTGTCTCCTACATCAATTGGCAATTGCTCTACTTGCGAGCCATTAGATTCATCAAATTTCACATCTACCGTCTCTTCAACCTTTCGGGTGAAATTGTTGTAGACACGGTAAGTGTGAGAGTTTGAGCCATAACCAAGTAGAAAACCTTCATGAGATTTAGGAGCAAACTTTGAACGATGATGCTTATCAAGAATGTACCACTTTGAGCCTAATACTCGAAAGTATCCAACTTGGGGTTTGTTACCGGTGAGAAGCTCGTATGTCGTCTTGCCGAGTAGCTTGTGAAGATATAAGTGATTTGTTGCGTGACAAGCTGTCTCAACCGCTTCTGCCCAAAAGTGCTTTGGCGTCTTGTATTCATCAAGCATCGTTCTTGCCATTTTGATGAGCGTCCGGTTCTTCCTCTCAACAACTCCATTTTGTTGAGGTGTGTACGTAGCCGAGAACTCGTGTGAAATCCCTTCTTCGTCAAGAAAGGTGTCCACATTTGCGTTCTTGAACTCCATTCCGTTGTCACTCCGAACCTTCTTGATCTTCACATCAAACTGATTTTGGGCCTTCCTAGCGAAGTTTCCGAAGATCTTCTGGACCTGCGACTTGTCATTAAGAAAGAACACCCACGTAAATCTTGAAAAATCATCAACTATAACTAGACCAAAAGAATTTCCACCGAGACTCTTGTAGGCGTTGGGACCAAAAAGATCCATGTGAAGTAGCTCGAGTGGCCTCCTTGTGGTCATGATGTTCTTCACGGGATGTCTTCCTCCAACCTGTTTACCTGCTTGACAAGCACTGCAAAGTCTATCCTTATCAAATATGACATCGTTAACTCCAAGGATATGATTTCCTTTAATAAGCTTGTCAAGGTTTCTCATGCCAACGTGACCTAGTCGTCTATGCCACAACCAACCTTTTGAGGATTTAGCAACAAAGCAAGTTTTAGGTTGTGCCTTTTTAGAGAAATCGACAATGTAAAGATCACCTCTACGCATACCCGTAAAGACCATTTTATGATTGTCTCGACGAAATACTTGGCAATCCACCTCAGTAAATAGGACATTCAAACCGAAATCAGCAAGTCTAGATACTGAAAGTAAGTTGTAGCCAAGAGATTCAACGAGCATGACATTTTGAATGGAACTATCATGTGAGATGGCCACCTTACCAAGGCCAACCACTTTACCCTTTGAATTATCACCAAAGGTGACATATTTTCGAGGGCCGTCATTTTCAGCAAGCTCACGAAACATCTCTTCATCTCCGGTCATATGATCAGTACATCCACTATCAAGAACCCATTCCTTTCCTCCTGATTCATATCCCCGAAGATTTGCCATAAGACCAAAATGTCTCATTGCATCATCAAGATCGAAGTCACTATCATCATCATCATAATATTCATGTTCATCATGATCTTGTGATTCATCATTTCCTAGAGAGGGTAATTCATCAGATAAATGATCATCAAAGTGGTCACTTTTATGAATTCTTATAGCTTTGAGTATGATATCATTAATGATTCCAACATCTCCTTTAGCATGCTTAAGATTGGTAAGTTCAAATAGACATTTACCAAAACTAGGATCACTAGAGTTCATCTTACTCAAGGCAATAGATTTATGGAGAATTTCATCCAGAGTTTTCAAAGAATGATCGGGAAATCATTCCTCAAGAAATTTCCATATAGTATAGGCACAATTTTGAGTAGGCAAACTAGCAATCAAATTTTTGGGCAATCCTCTAATGATGAGCTCAATAGTTCTAAGATTGCGAATCATGTCAATATCTTCATCTAGGGTAGGATGCAAGGGATCAATATGGGGTGCACAAGGGCTAGCAATATACTTGTTCAAATGATATTGATTGAAGATTACAAGCATCTCATTTTTCCACTCATGAAAATACTCTCCATCAAGAATAGGCACTCTATGTCTAAGACTCCCTAATGTAGACACATCCATCTTCCTCCAATGGTGATTAAACCAAGGCAATGGAGACCAAAGCTCTGATACCACTTGTAGGATCTAGAAGTAGATGTGTCTAGAGGGGGGTGATTAGACACTTCATGCTAAAGTTGCAATTTTTAAGCTTTTTCGGTTTGAGTGGAGTTTAGGCACAATTTCAACACACACAATACATATCAAGCAAGCATGCAAAGAGTATATGAGCAGCGGAATGTAAAGCATGCAACTTGCTAGAATGTAAAGGGAAGGGTTTGGAGAATTCAAACGCAATTGGAGACATGGATGTTTTTCCCGTGGTTCGGATAGGTGGTGCTATCCTACATCCACGTTGATGGAGACTTCAACCCACAAAGGGTAACGGTTGCGTGAGTCCACACAGGGCTCCACCCAAGGGTAACGGTTGCGCGAGTCCACACAGGGCTCCACCCACGAAGGGTCCACGAAGAAGCAACCACCCACAAAGGGTCCACGAAGAAGCAACCTTGTCTATCCCACCATGGCCATCGCCCACACAGGACTTGCCTCACTAGCGGTAGATCTTCACGAAGTAGGCGATCTCCTTGCCCTTACAAACTCCTTGGTTCAACTCCACAATCTTGTCGGAGGCTCCCAAGTGACACCTAGCCAATCTAGGAGACACCACTCTCCAAGAAGTAACAAATGGTGTGTAGGTAATGAACTCCTTGCTCTTGTGCTTCAAATGATAGTCTCCCCAACACTCAACTCTCTCTCATAGGATTTGGATTTGGTGGAAAGAAGATTTGAGTGGAAAGCAACTTGGGAAGGCTAGAGATCAAGATTCATATGGTAGGAATGGAATGTCTTGGTCTCAACACATGAGTAGGTGGTTCTCTCTCAGAACATATGAGTTGGAATGGTGTATGTGTTCTGATGGCTCTCTTTTCGAATGAGAAGGAGGTGGAGGGGTATATATAGCCTCCACACAAAATCCAACCGTTACACAGTTTTCCAATCTCGGTGGGACCGAATCAGCAAACTCGGTCGGACCGAAAAGGTAAACCTAGTGACCGTTAGAGATTTCGGTGGGACCGACTGGATCAACTCGTTGGGACCGATGTGCTAGGGTTAGGGTAAATCCAAAACTCGGTTTGACCGATTACTCAAACTCGGTGGGACCGATTTGGGTAATAAGTGAAACTGAGATTTGGCCAAGCAAACTTGGTGGAACCGATTGCATATCTCGGTGGGACCGAGAATATTGCAATGGGTAACAGAGAGTTTGCAAGCCCATCTCGGTGAGACCGAGATCCCATCGGTGAGACCGAACTAATTAGGGTTTGGCAGTGGCTTATGACAAGTGAAACTCGGTGGCGCTGGATAGGAAGAATCGGTAGGACCGAGTTTGGCTTAGGGTTTTGGTCATATGTGGATATGGGAAAGTAGTTGAGGGTTTTGGAGCATATCACTAAGCACATGAAGCAAGAGGCTCATTAAGCAACACCTCATCCCTCCTTGATAGTATTGGCTTTTCCTAAAGACTCAATGTGATCTTGGATCACTAAAATATAAAATGAAGAGTCTTGAGCTTTTGAGCTTGAGCCAATCCTTTCTCCTTAGCATTTTGAGGGTTCCACTTTCACATCCATGCCACTTCATTGTTGAACTTATCTGAAACATGCTAGATAGAAGTGTTAGTCCAACAAGAGATATGTTGTCATCAATTATCAAAACCACCTAGGGAGCACTTGTGCTTTCACATATCTTCCTTTTGCCTGATAATCAAAGAAGGCAGGAGCAGGGAGAGTAATACAGACAACACGGCGTCTGTCAAAGATTAAGCGATACTGGAGAGGTGATTCATTCTTCTCGACAAACTAGTGGTGAACCATAGCCTCATAATCCAAATAAGCAGGAGGCATCTCAATATCATCTTCGCGTATGGCCACACCAAGAAAATTAGCTATGCGGGTTGCATAAATTCCACCAAAGAAATCTCCATTAAATCTATTAAGATGCAACCTACATGCAACAATGGCCCCCAAATTATAAGATTTGTCTTCTAACACAGCACTCCTAAGAATACTGAGGTCAGGGACACACATGTGACATGCCTCATGTTTACCATTAATGCATCTACCTGTGAAGAGAGCAAAATAATGTATAGCAGGAAAGTGAATGCTCCCTATGGTAGCTTGTGTTATATCTCTAGATTCCCCCACAGTTATACCAGCAAGAAAATCTCTAAATTGAGATTTGCGAGGATCCCTGATACTACCCCATTGTGGAAGTTTGCAAGTAGTGGTAAAATCCTCTGAGTCCATACTGTATGAATTTTCATAAAGATCAAACAAGACAGTTGGAGATTTACATGAAGATAAAAATTCAAACCTCCTCACAAAGGAACTAGTGAGATAATGATACTGGCCGCACTTCTCTTCCTCGAAGCTCACAAGATCAGCGTTATGCAAATACGCGTTAAATTCTTCCTTAATTCCTGCTCGATCCATAAAATTTTCTGAAGGCCATTCACAAGGACGCACTGGAGCGTTTCTTGGTGGCTCATCATCAACATCACGCATTGCAAGGCTGGGCTCTTGTTTCCTTGAAGAGCCACCTTGGTATATTTTCCTAAACATATTTCTTCCTCTAAAGAATTTCTGAAATTTTTAGTAACATCAAAATAAAAGTGAACAAAGCTCAATAATATTGATAGCAACTACTCCTACAAGTGCCTAGAGCAAATATCATGCATCAAAACTACTTTTGACCATATAAATTTGACATGCATGCTCAAGACCATGGTCACCTAGGCAGCATAAATTTGCAATGAATAAAGCACTAGAACAAAAACTAATTGGACAAATGGAGGAGTCACATACCAAGGAACAATCTCCCCAAGCAGTTTTGTGAGAGGTGCTTTGAGCAAGGAGATCGAAAATGGCAGCAAAATGAGCTAGAACTCGAGCTTGAGCTGGATATTTGTGTATGTGGGAGGAAGAAAAAGTGTGTGGGTGCAGGAATAAGTGGAGGAGGGCCACCGTGGGCCCACAAGGCAGGGGGCGTGCCCAGGGGGTAGGGCGCGCCCTCCACCCTCGTGGCCAGGTGGATGACCCCCCCTGATGTGTTCTTAGTTCCATAAATCCTCAAATATTCTAGAAAAAATCATATTTAATTTTCAGGGCATTTGGAGAACTTTTATTTTCGAGATATTTTTATATTGCACGGATAATCAGATAACAGACAGAAAATATTTATTTTTATTTTATTTAATATAAATAACAGAAAGTAAAAGGAGGGTACAGAAGGTTGTGCCTTCTAGTTTCATCCATCTCATGATCATCAAAAGGAATCCACTAACAAGGTTGATCAAGTCTTGTTAACGAACTCATTCCGAATAACTTGGAACCGGAGAAATTTCGAATAACACTATGTTACCTCAACGGGGATATGCACATCCCCAATAATAAGAATATCATTTTTCTTCTTGACAGTAGGAAGAGGAAATTCAAAACCTCCAAATATAATCGATGGAATTTTTCCAATAGAGTGATACTATGAACTTGAGGTTGTTTCCTCGGAAAGTGTACCGTATGCTCATTACCATTAACATGAAAAGTGACATTGCCTTTAGTGCAATCAATAATAGCCCCTGCAGTATTCAAAAAGGGTCTTCCAAGAATAATAGACATACTATCGTCCTCGGGAATATCAAGAATAACAAAGTCTGTTAAAATAGTAATGTTTGCAACTACAACAGGCACATCCTCACAAATACCGACAGGTATAACAGTTGATTTTTCAGCCATTTGCAAAGATATTTCAGTAGGTGTCAACTTATTCAAATCAAGTCTACGATATAAAGAGAGAGGCATAACACTAACACTGGCTCCAAGATCACATAGAGGAGTTTTAACATAGTTTCTTTTAATGGAGCATGGTATAGTGGGTACTCCTGGATCTCCAAGTTTCTTTGGTATTCCACCCTTGAAAGTATAATTAGCAAGCATGGTGGAAATTTCAGCTTTCGGTATCTTTCTTTTATTTGTAACAATATCTTTCATATACTTAGCATAAGGGTTCATTTTGAGCATATCAGTTAATCGCATACGCAAAAAGATAGGTCTAATCATTTCAGCAAAGCGCTCAAAATCCTCATCATCCTTTTTCTTGGATGGCTTGGGAGGAAAAGGCATGGGTTTCTGAACCCAAGGCTCTCTTTTCTTACCGTGTTTCCTAGCAACAAAGTCTTTCTTATCATAACGTTGATTCTTTGATTGTGGGTTATCAAGATCAACAGCAGGTTCGATTTGTATATCATTATCATTACTAGGTTGAACATCATCATGAACATTGTCATTAACATTATCACTGGTTTCAGGTTCATTACCAGATTGTGTTTCAGCATCAGAGATAGAAATATCATTTGGATTCTCAGGTATTTTAGTAATAGGTTCACTAGAAGCATGCAAAGTCCTATCATTTTTCCTTTTCTTCCTATTAGAAGGACTGGGTGCATCCACATTATTTCTCTGAGAATCTTGCTCAATTCTCTTAGGATGGCCTTCAGGATACAGAGGTTCCTGAGTCATTCTACCACCTCTAGTCATAACTCTAACATCATTATCATTATTATTACTATTCAATTCATTGAGCAAATCATTTTGAGCTTTAAGTACTTGTTCTACTTGAGTGGTAACCATAGAAGCATGTTTACTAATAAGTTTAAGTTCACCTTTAACATTAGCCATATAATCACCCAAGTGTTCAAGCATATCGGAATTGTATTTCAATTGTCTACCAAAATAAGCATTGAAATCTTCTTGTTTAACCATAAATTTATCAAACTCATCTAAGCATGGGCTAGCAAACTTAGTAAATGGGATTTCAGCTTTATCATATATGTAGAGAGAATTTACCTTTACTACCTGTGTCGGGTTATCAAGACCATGTACTTCTTCAATAGGTAATGGATTAAGATCATATGTTTCTTCAACAGGCAGTAAATTAAGACCGTTTATTTCTTCAATAGGATGTAAATTCTTAACATCTTCAGCTTTAATACCTTTTTATTTCATAGATTTATTTGCCTCTTGCATATCTTCAGGACTGAGAAATAGAATACCCCTCTTCTTTGGAGTTGGTTTAGGAATAGGCTCGGGAAGTGTCCAATTATTTTCATTTGTCAACATATTATTCAATAGAATTTCAGCTTCATCCGGTGTTCTTTCCCTGAAAACAGAACTAGCACAACTATCCAGGTAATCTCTGGAGGCATAGGTTAGTCCATTATAAAAGATATCAAGTATTTCATTTTTCTTAAGAGGATGATCAGGCAAAGCATTAAGTATCTTGAGAAGCCTCCCCCAAGCTTGTGGGAGACTCTCTTATTCAATTTGCACAAAATTATATATATCCCTTAAAGCAGCTTGTTTCTTATGAGCGGGGAAATATTTAGCAGAGAAGTAATAAATCATATCCCGGGGACTAGGCACACAACCAGGATCAAGAGAATTAAACCATATCTTAGCATCACCCTTTAATGAGAACGGAAATATTTTAAGGATATAAAAGTAACAAGTTCTCTCATCATTAGTGAACAGGGTGGCTATATCATTTAATTTAGTAAGATGTGCCACAACAATTTCAGATTCATAGCCATGAAAAGGATCAGATTCAACCAAAGTAATTATATCAGGATCAACAGAGAATTCATAATCCTTATCAGTAACACAGATAGGTGAAGTAGCAAAAGCAGGGTCAGGATTCATTCTAGCATTAAGATATTTCTGCTTACATTTACCTAATAACCTCTTGAGCTCGTATCTATCTTTGCAAGCTAAAATAGCTAAAGAAGCTTCTTTATCAAAAACATAACCCTCAGGAATAACAGGTGAGTCTTCATCATCACTTTCATCAATAATATCATATTCAATATTTTCATTCTCTCTAACCCTAGCAAGTTGTTCATCAAGAAATTCACCAAGTGGCACAGTAGTATCAAGCATAGAAGTAGTTTCATCATAAGTATCATGTATAGCAGAAGTGGCATCATCAATAACATGCGACATATCAGAACGAATAGCAGAAGCAGGTTTAGGTGTCGCAAGCTTACTCAAAACAGAAGGTGAATCAAGTGCAGAGCTAGAGGGCAGTTCCTTACCTCCCCTCGTAGTTGAGGGATAAATCTTGGTTCTTGGATCATTCAAGTTCTTCATAATGATAAGCAGATATAAATCCCAAGTGACTCAAAGGATAGATCTATGCTCCCCGGCAACGGTGCCAGAAAATAGTCTTGATAACCCACAAGTATAGGGGATCGCAACAGTTTTCGAGGGTAGAGTATTCAACCCAAATTTATTGATTCGACACAAGGGGAGCCAAAGAATATTCTCAAGTATTAGCAGTTGAGTTGTCAATTCAACCACACCTGGAAACTTAATATCTGCAGCAAAGTGTTTAGTAGCAAAGTAACATGATAGTAGTGGTAACGGTAGCAAAAGGTAACGGTAGCAAAAGTAATGTTCTTGGTCTTTTGTAGTGATGATAGCAATAGAAACGGAAAAGTAAATAAGCGAAGAACAATATATGGAAAGCTCGTAGGAAATGGATCAGTGATGGAGAATTATGCCGGATGTGGTTCATCATGTAACAATCATAACCTAGGGTGACGCAGAACTAGCTCCAGTTCATCAATGTAATGTAGGCATGTATTCCGAATATAGTCATACGTTCTTATGGAAAAGAACTTGCATGGCATCATTTGTCCTACCCTCCCGTGGCAGCAGGGTCCTAGCGGAAACTAAGGGATATTAAGGCCTCCTTTTAATAGAGTATCGGGCCAAAGCATTAACACATAGTGAATACATGAACTCCTCAAACTACGGTCATCACCGGTAAGTATCTCGATTATTGTCACTTCGGGGTTAACGGATCATAACACATAATAGGTGACTATAGACTTGCAAGATAGGATCAAGAACTCTCATATATTGATGAAAACATAATAGGTTCAGATCTAAAATCATGGCACTCGGGCCCTAGTGACAAGCATTAAGCATAGCAAAGTCATAGCAACATCAATCTCAAAACATAGTGGATACCAGGGATCAAACCCTAACAAAACTAACTCGATTACATGATAAATCTCATCCAACCCATCACCGTCCAGCAAGCCTACGGTGGAATTACTCACGCACGGTGGTGAGCATCATGAAATTGGTGATGGAGGATGGTTGATGATGATGATGGCGACGGATTCCCCTCTCCGCAGCCCCGAACGGACTCCAGATCAGCCCTCCCGAGCGGTTTTAGGGCTTGGCGGCGGCTCCGTATCGTAAAACGCGATGAATCCTTTTCTCTAGTTTTTTTTCCTCTCCGAAACCAAATATATAGAGTTGGAGTCGAGGTCGGAGGAGCTCCAGGGGGCCCACGAGGTAGGGGCGCGCCCTAGGGGGGCAGGCGCGCCCCCACCCTCGTGGACAGGTGGTGGGCCCCCCTGCTCTTCAGCTTTTGCAAGGATTTTTTATTATTTCCGAAAAGATGTTCCGTGAAGTATCAGGTCATTCCGAGAACTTCTCTTTCTGCACATAAATAACACCATAGCAATTCTGCTGAAAACAGCGTCAGCCGGATTAGTTCCATTCAAATCATGTAAGGTAGAGTCCAAAACAAGGGCAAAAGTGTTTGGAAAAGTAGATACGACGGAGACGTATCATACCACGACGTCGAGTGCCCATAATTGTTCCCGCGTAGTTGGTTAGTGCGTATAGGCTAGTGGCTAGACTCAGATCAAATACCAAGATCTCGTTAAGCGTGTTATCTTAAAGTAGCCGCGAACACCGACCATGGCCATGCCCACCTCTCTCTTGGGTGGTCTCAACTTGCCCTGTCGCACCGCCACACAGATCCACCCAGAGGGCCGTCGGGACAAAGGTCCTTTCAGTCCCTAATCCGTGAATCACTCGCGGGTACTCTACGAGCCGACCCGTCTTTAGTCATCACATGTATCATGTATATGTATATAAGTATATACCCGTGATCATCTCCCTAGTGATCACGGCCCGATAGTATAGCACGGCAGATAGACAAGAATGTAGGGCGACTGATGATAAACTAGCATCCTATACTAAGCATTTAGGATTGCGGGTAAGATATCAATCAATATTAGCAAGGACATGTTATGCATCAGAATAGGATTAATGGAAAGCAGTAACATGGTACACTACTCTAATGCAAGCAGTAGAGAGGAGAATAGGCGATATCTGGTGATCAAGGGGGGCTTGCCTGGTTGCTCTGGCAAGAAGGAGGGGTCGTCGACGATGTAGTCGATCATAGGGGTATCAGCGTCGGTCTCGGGGTCTACCAGAAAGAAGTAATGGAGGGGGAACACAATAAATAACAGAGCAATCAAAGCATCACAAAGCATAACATGGCAATACACGGTGCTAGAGGTGACCTAACGCAGTACTAGGTGACACCGGCAAAGGGGGGAAACATCCAGGAAAGTGTTCCTGGTGTTTCGCATTTTCGGACAAACAAACCGGAGAGGGAAAGTTGCGTGTCTGCGATGCTAGGGATGTGTGGCGGACGAACGGGCTGCATATCCAGAATCATCTTGTCGTTATGAGCAACTTTCATGTACACAGTTTTTTCATCTGAATTACGGTTTATTTTATATCATTTTTCAAAGCTTTACCCATTTTCTAAATTGTTTTAATTTGAAAGTTAAATGTTAAATTGCTATGGGTACCCAATGGTGTACCCAGGAAAGAAGCTTATAGGTGGGTCGAGTGGACCCAGTCAATTTCTGAGTCAGCTTTGACTATTGATTTACTTGTTTAGTTTAGACTAATTAGTAAGTGGGACCTACTGCCAGCCAACCATTAGTGGAGGGGGTTATTTACTAAACTAATTAGGGGGTTAGTGCCTAAACTAATACAGGGGGTTATCCCCCACCAACATAACAGGGGCTGGCTGGGCTCGTGCGGCGGTGGTAGCGAGCGGCGGCGAGGGCAACAACGGGGCAGGGCAGGGGCGGTAGGCAAGCAGGGGGAGGCGCTCGGTGCCCAGCTCGGTGTAGCACCGGCAACGGAGGCCGGAGACGGGTGCAGCCGGGCGCGGAGGGCCAAGCAGCAGCGGCACGGGTGAGCCACACGTAGGGAGGACGGCCGGCGGCCACGATGTTCGGCCGGCTGGTCGGAGCAGCAAGCGCGTGGCCGGGCCGGAAGCCGAGGGCAGGCGCAGGGAGCGGCGGGGCTCGCCGGCCGGCCATGTCCGACATCGAGGGGGCGCGCGGGAGGCACCGTTGGGTCGGGCTCGACGCGGCGCATCCAGGGGACATCGGGTAGCCGGAGAGGGGCTGTAGCGGCGGTGGCATTGAGCGGGGCGGCGGTGGCGCTCGGCCCTGAAGCAGGCGAGGCGGGGCGCATGGGTACTAGAGGCTATGGGGGAAGGCAGCCACGCGGGCGAGCGGCGGACAGGGCCGCGGCTGCCGCAAGCGGATGCGGGCCGTAGGCGTGGCTGCAGACGAAGCGGGCGAGGGAGGAGGCGTGCGGGGCGACGCGGTCGTAGCAGCAGTAGCAGGGGGGTGGCCGGGCTCGAGCAGAAGGCAGCGAGCAACGGTAATGCACACGTGGGTAGTGTAGGAGGCGGGCAACAACAATGGGTCAAGGCCGCGAGAACGACTGGCGTGGCGCGAGGCGGTGAGGGCGCAACGATGAGAGGACGAGCGCAGGGCAGGCGCGGCCACGGGGAACGGCGAACTACGGGGCGACAGCAAGGGAAAACGAGGGGGGAGAGAGGGTTTTGGTAGAGGAGCTCACAACGGTGTCGCCGGTGAGCTCGGGGAGGCCAAAGACTGGACAGAGCTAGGCGAATCAATGGCGAGATGGTGACGTCCGCGACGGAGAAGAGCTCGATGGTGAGGCTTGGAGCGGTCCTAGCTCAAATGGGTGCACGGGATGGATGAAGACGATAGATGCGGATCTCCTGAACGTCTTCCCACGCGAAGACGACGATGGTGAGCGCGGGGATGGGGAGGTCCGTGGCGGTGGCGGCTTTGTTGCACGCGGGAGAGAGGAGGGGGAGCAAGGGGGAGAGGAGAGGGGCAGCTAGGGTTCACAAGGGGATTTGAGGGCACCTTGTAGATGAAGGGGACGAGGGGGGCGCGAGATGGCCGACACGTGCCGTGGCGCGGCCATGGCCGGTTGGATGCCCTCCACGATCCCTTGTCTCCTGTAAGAGGAAGGAGAGGTGGAGCTGGGTTGGGCCTGGTGCTGTGCACTTGGGCCTCAAGTGCACAGTGCCAGGTTTTTCCTCTTTTTTATATTACTCTTGTTTCTTTTTATTTATTTAGTTATGTTTTCTAATTCTTTTCAAATGATTTTAGCTTTATGAAATACAAAACTTGCACCACAATTTTTCATATATATTATGCCATTGCCACAGTAGGTTTGGTACTCAAATAAAATATCTTGAAATTTCTTATAATTTAAGAAGCATTTAAAATATTTATTTGGTCCTAGTTTTAATTATTTTAGAGCGCTTAAACACTTTATAATTTATTGGTTGCCGTCTATTAAATAGCTAGTGCATAATTGTAACCTTTTGAACATTGTTAATTCTTTGATTTACAAAAACTATAATTTGACTTGTTATTTGAATTTGTATTTGGACTAAGTTTGAAGCAAATGAGTTTAGCAAAATTTTAACTATGATGACCTGGCATCATTAACAGAGGTTTACGGTAACTTAACTATCAGGGTGTCACAAATCTCCTCTACGACAAGAAATCTCGCCCCGAAATTTAAGACGAAGAGTTAAGGGGAAGGAATTGGTTACAAAATTCTAATGAATCTTCTTGTTCTTGTTACTCTCATCTAAGAGATTGATCCATTACGTTGATGTTTTCAATTCTCTGCATCAGGGCATCATGATGAAGTCGTCATCCTTTTGTCGGGGTCTTCATCATACTTACGAAAGGATAAGAGGGGAAAACTCTATAAGGACGGATCTTAACAAGATTGAGCATCAGACGGTTAACTCAGGGGAAGAAGCATAAGTATCTCTCCAATTGAAACTTAAGAAGATATCAAGAGCAAAGTAAGAAGGTACCATGAGATGTTTCAAAAGGATAGGCAATCGTTTGATGTCTGAAACAAGGTGCAAAAGGGGTCGAGAGCAACGGGATTAAGTATTGCGTTTGTTACCAGAATAGATCACTAGGAAGGTGGCCCGTGATTAACACACGAGGCCACGTACAAGGAATAACTTTGGAAACCGGGTGTGCAAGGGAGAGTCTGGTTTCGATACTATGGAGTTGTGGGTTATGGTCCACCATGTGGGTTAAAAGTAGAAGGAGCGATGACAACTTGCACGGTCATGATAGCAAGGCAGGTCAGAGGGTAGCATGTTAGTTATGTCGGCAACAACGCCGGTACCAAGGGCGAGGGACGAAGAGAACCATTTTCCTGCTTGTTGAACGAGGTAGACCAATAGGAAAAGTTCTCGTCCATCGGTGGCTATCGGAATGTCATCAACAATAGTAACAGGGTCTTGCTGACAGAGTTGTACAACCGAGGTGTTTGCATATGTAGGGAACTATTTCTGCTTAGATCATATAGATCACAAGAAAGGTTAAACCAAACAATAAGAAAATATGATTATCAGATTTAAACAGAACAATGGAGAGGAAAATGTGTTAAAACACACATTCCAGGGGTATATCCTTCCCACGGACAAATAGGGCATGATATCCATGACATGATATAAAGTAGAAAACCATTTTGGTAAGGGGAGAGTAATTTTATGACATTACCCAAACAACGGTGTTAGGATAATTGATGAAGAAAATGCAGCATTGTGCTTCAAATGTTCCTTTTGAAGTTCGCAGTACCACATACATGCTTCGAGATAGCATTGACAAGGTCTTCAAGCAAAGGTCAGACCTTGGATACACAAAGGATCCATCATGAAAAATTTATAGAATAAGTCTTATAATTTACTCATGCGAAAATGGTTAATCTCACCAAAAGGGATACTATAACAATAGGCCTTCGGCCAGGTGTGCTCGGCACGGCATCACCTTACTAGGTCACATAAAGACCAATGTATAACTCTTGGAAATATGTCCCATCCATCATATCTAACCGAGATTCAGATCTGATTGGTGTCAGGATACCTCAGGCTCGAGATGTCTGAGAAGAAAAGGTGCAACAGAAATTGTTGAGATGATATCGTAAGATTCTCGGGTAATGAACTTTGAAAGCGAGTTCCGAATCAAGACGTCATCGTTAAACCAAGAAGAGGATGAGGGGGTGGATGATGGACTCAGCGACAATTCATCGAGATTCCCAAAAAGATGTTTTTCGACAATTATGAGAACAAGGAGATAACATTTGTCAGATCAAATGATATATTTGTGTATGCTCGAGGAAAACATACACAATTAAACATTGGTTGCAAGGTGCACGCGAGATATGGGCTTAGGTAGCATGATCAATGCTAGAATGGTGATTCAATAACTTATAGTCAAAGAATGAACTATCAATCATTAACTTCGAAGCAATAGGGTTGCTAGAAGTTTTGGATTCGCACATCATAGTTCAATTGTTGGTTTTCTGATTAGAAACAACACGAGGACCAAGGAATGCTCCAACTCGGAATGAAGCTTGTGTTCGAGGTGAAACGATATGACGAGGAAGAGCGACGTAAGCTTAGCTCATCATCAAAAATTGTGCTCCGAAAAGAAGGATCAGGTAGCATAGTTAAAATTAGCATGATAATGATATAGTTGATCAGGCTAGGAATGACTTGAAGGATTATTAAACTCATAAGCAACGAAGATTACTTAGAGTTATCAAATTGGAGTGTAATACTCGACAGTAGATCAAAGTAAAGGCTTGACAGGTGTATTGATCCACAGAAGACAAGTGCTTAAACTTGCCCGAGAAATGGGATCAAAGAAGAACATATGGTCAGAACCACGATTGCAAAGGATCAATTCACCGATACCAAAGGATATTATATCAAGGAAATAGTTATTATTACAAGAAGCTTCCATGATAGGATCTACATCGTGTCCATGGGCATGAACACAAAGGTTCAAGGTCGACTCCCACTTCCTCAATGCATAACCTTCCATTCACCTCTCTTATTTCATAAATGACATTAGTTGTTGAAAGTTTTTACCTGGTGCAATACCAGATAAGTATGACCCGTGAAATCTTTCGGGTTCACACGGATTAGGGAAGGCGTACGTAGGTTCAACCCATCAGGGCATCTTAGGAACATATACCACAAACTTCGGAGTAAATAACACAAGCTCAATAGTAGAGCATGTTTGAGAAAGTAGAGGATACAATTTACCAAAGGCATTATGTATCCAAGGAAAGGCTCACAAGCTTATTGAATATGAAGGACGTTGATGGATAAAATCCGACAAAGGGTTTGGTGGTCCATAAGGGATCCAATGTGAGCATCGGTACTCAACCAGAGGAAGAAAGAATGCAAGGAGATTAGATTATAGAAACAACTGACAAACTCAAAGCTCAAATGCAAAAGGAATTATGAATTCCAAGATAAGGGATCAGAAGCAATGCTCTGATTAGGGATGGATAAGTTGAATAGCCTTATGGGTACAATCGATGGCAATTTGATTGGTCGAGATCCAGCTCATGTTTAAAATGACGTCTGAGCCGGAAGGACGAAATGAAGGATCTGATTAAGGATTGCGAGCATTCGCAACATATTGATTCAACAGACTCCAACTGATAATGACTAAGGATGCCAATAAGATTATCAGACTTATGAGGTTAATCATAATGCAAGCAAGCAAGAATTTCAAAAGCAATAGTTTGTTGAGGATTTTTGAAGATCGAATGGTATTTTGAATACATGAATCAACTGGGGATGAGCGGATACTCGATAAGTGCGAGAAATTATCCGTAGGGGTATTGAGGCGGCAAAGAACTGCAACGCAGTAGGCACAAAGTATTCTCAAAACAATAGACAGAATTTCCAAGATATCTTGTAATAAGAGGATCAATGGGATTGAAAATGGCAAGTGTAGGTAGTTATCCATAATGATATACTAGTGGTAGGGAAGCAAAGGCGGTGGGCACAAGTGTCTCAAGAGAACATCGAAGATTATCTTCGGAATCTTCTGGTGCAGCAGGCGATCAACTGTAATAAGGGGAACTCCAGGTGGATGTGATCATGAGATCCTAATGTTAGAGTTAGTAAAACCATTTAAACCCGAATAGAAGAGAGTGTCGGGGGTTGGGTGCGACATATGCCAAAGGATGGCTTATCATGGTGGGGGCGAGTAGAACGTCGCCGGTGCCTGGAAACGGGATGAGGCGAAGACATGCACGCCGGCAAATCTTACCCAGCTTCAGGGCTCTCCGGGGAGATAATACCCCTACTGCTGCTCTGTGGGGTCTCCGCATGATCACTATGGCCAAGTGTTTACACAATTGCTCCTTGAGCTGTTTTCTGGAGGTAGGAGAGGGCAGGGCTAGCTCTCTCCCTCCTATATGATCTGGTCTAGAGCTAATGGATTCCAACCCTTTGCATGGGTGCCCTGGGGAGTTTATATAGGCCTACCCCCCAGGGGTACAATGGCAATCCGGCTGGACGCGGGCCCAGCCGTCAGTGCCTCTGGCCTCCGTCTTCTCTGCCGATTGCTGGGGCCCGCCGATTGGTGGGCCCCGCCGACTGGTCTGGTACGGGGCCGACATGCCGCGTCCGCCGCGGGCGGGTCTTGCCGGCTGCTGATTACTGTAGCGGTGCTTCTAATGACGCGGGCTTGATCATGGAGTCATGGCAATAGCCCCGCCGCCTGGCGGGCGATCACTATTGCCACTCTCCATCACATCTGATTAATGGCGCGTGGGCCCCCGGGGGAGTGCTCGGCCGACTCTGGGGGCCGACTGGCGGCACACATGCTGTCTCCTGGGGTCTCACTGACTGGTGGGACCCGCTGCCTCCGGGCCGTATAGACAAGCCGTCGTGGGCGCTGGATTCGGTCCGGCGGTGCTGATGCCTGGGCCGGCACGATAACAGTGTCACGCCGCACGAAGATCTCCCTGGGTACGGCGTACTGTGCCCATGCCTGCCCTTGGTAAGGGACGGGAGCGGGTTTTACTGTAGCCACTCCCCGGTCCTGTCCCTCCCGATGAGGACATGGGGTTTGTTGGAGTCGCAGGCCGACTCCCCAAAGCCGGCTTCTCTAGAAGTCGCCAGTCAGGAGTTGGCTTACCCTGAAGTCGTCCCTCGGACTCGGCCTTGAGTGGGCAATCGACCGTCTTGCCGTCGACTCCTTAGAAGGCGGCTCTTCGCCCTGGGGTCTTGAGGGGCGCAGCCTGCCCCGATGTCTTGAAAGGTTCTGGGGCTCGGGTTGGCCTACCCATGGCCCATTACTCTGACAGTAGTCCCCGAAACAGGTGAGGCTCCGCGGACGATCGGCCGAGAAGCCTCAGCAGTTTCTCTTTCCAGGTGCTCAACACATGGTTCTTGGTTGACTTCTAGTGGGCCGGCTAGAAGGGGTCGGACTCGCCCAACTCTGACTCGCACAATATTTCGAACGTCGTGGCGAGATCCATGTAGCGTGCTAGCTAAGCCTCCAGGCCGCCGCCTGTTCTAGGCCTGTCATGCGATGACACGTGGCTGGGCCATTCTGGCAGCCTACGCGCGCGACGGGACAGGCCCATAGGTGGGGCCCGCCACTACCGCGCCTCGGCGCCCGAGCGGATCCGTTGCGGCCCCGGCGGATGGTTGGGATTCCCGTGGAGTTACTGCGCGCAGTAACTTTGTCGTGGAACATGGGGGTCGTGGGGCCGTGGGCGTAGTAAATCCCACGACCGCCCCCTCGGCTTCGCAGCCCACGAGGCTGTACGTAGGGGAAAGAGGGGGGCACGTGCGCCCCTCCTTCCCACTACTCCTCGCTCTCCTCCTTCTCACTGCTCCTCACTCTCCTCCTTCTTCTTCTTTGCTCCGCCACGCGCCCAAGCTTCGACGAACGCCGCAGCGATCAGCTCGCGATGAGTTCTTCCTTTGCCGCCGCGCCTCCCCCGGTGCGCTCCGGTACTTGGGACGGCTCCGAAGTTCACGATGACCACATTGAGTTCCTCCGCAAGACTCGTCGGCTCCCCGGCGAGGATCATGTGCGGGTGCGTCTTGCACCGAAGGGGGCGATTTCCCCCGTGCCACAGGAGGGCGAGCGAGTCATCTTCCGCTCGCACTGCTTGCGCGGGTTGGGGCTGCCGGCGAGCAGTTTCTTCCACTCCTTCCTGGAGTTCTACGGCCTCCAGCCGCACCACCTCACCCCCAACACGGTGGTGCTGCTGTCCGTCTTCGTGGCCTTGTGCGAAGGCTTCCTCGGAGTCCTCCCCACCCTCGAGCTCTGGGGGGAGTTCTTCTTCTCCAAGCTCGGCACCCAGGCTGCAGGCGTGCCGGCTCAATGTGGCGCTTTCATAGCTGTGTGAAGGTTGGGGGCGACAACCCCTTCCCCACCATCTTGCTGATTAAGTCGGTGAAGATGTGGTAGAGATCGTACTTCTACGTCAGGAGCGTCTCCGCGAGGGGCGACTGGGTCAACCTGCCGGCTTCCGAAGCCGGCCCGCCGGCTGGGAGGCTACCCAACTGGTCGTACCGGGCCAAGTCGCTGACTCCTGCGGGAGCCGGCGCCGTCGCGCGACTCTGAGTGCTGACGCAGTCGGAGGGCTTGACTGGTCTAGACCTGCTGGCCGCCTTCGTGGCGCGCCGAGTTCTCCCGCTCCAAGGTCGCCCCCACATGATATGCCAAATGAGTGGGCGCCACGACCCAAGTTGGATGTGCACCAAGGACATGCCTCACGAGGAGGTGGCCTACATGGTGAACTACCTCTCGGACAGCAAGCTCCTGGAGGATTGGCGGTTCGGCAAGGAGCCGTACTCCCACGCCAACCCCCCGCCCATGGTGAGTTGCCTTTTCTTTCTTTCTTTGGATTGTCTTCTTTCTTGCCGAGTTTGTTTTGACCAGTCGGCTTTGGTCAGAATCCCCTCCTCCATCCACCAGCCGGCACCTCGGGGCCGGCCCGCGAGTTCCTTGCCGACCGGGCGGAGAGCGACGTCGACGACCCCGATCTGGGGGCGGCGGCTCTGGAGGACGACGCCAGGGGAGGAGGAGGAGCAGCAGGCGGCTCCAGGCCTTCGGCCACTTTCGCCAACTGGCCTGACAACGATGCCGAGGGAGAAGTCGCCCCCCGCCATCGGCCAGGAGCCAGCCAGCCTGGCGCGGGCTCTTCTGCCGCGCCGGGCGCTCCGAGCGGTGGGAAGAAGCGTAGGGCCGTGCCGACTTTGTTCGGCAGTCGGCCGAAGAAACCCAAGGCTTCGGCCACGGCGACCTGGCGGGACGAGGCGGCTGCGAAGGCCATCCGCTTCCGTAAGGAAGTGAAGAAGCCGCCGTTGGTCTCTGTGTGAGTATTCTGTCTCAACGCTTTATTCTTTCTTTGTGGCTTTGTCTGAGTCTTTTGCTTGCTTCCCTTGCTTCAGGGCTCCCCTCACTCTTGAAAGGGTCACCGCCGCCTCCGTCATGGGGTCAGCGGAGATGTCCGCCACCACACGGCGGATTGACCCTGCTGCTGACCTTTGGGAGGCAACAGAGCGAAATGTGCAGAAGAAGCGCAACGAAGAAGAGGCCGCTCGCCTGGAGAAGGCGGAGAACGATAGGGAGGAGGCCTCCACCAAGAAGAAACTAGCGGAGGCCGAAGCCGTCGCCGTGACGAAGCGGCAGGCTGAGGAGGCCGCGCGCCGCCAATCGGCGGTGTTCGTCACCCCGCTGAACTCTGCGCTGCTGCCTCCGGAGTTCACGGGGCAGACTGGGGAAGCCGGCGGCGAGAACCCCGTCATGGAGAGGGAAGGCGACGACTCCTCTACGCCAGACGTGATCGTTCCGCCGCCGCCTCCGCCGCCGTCTGGGAGCCCGCAAGGCAAACAGCCAGCGGACCCTCTGGTGCCGTCGACCGAAGACGAGGCCGTGGCGAGGCTACTCCTCCAAGTCGGCTCACCAACGTGCCACCATCTGGAGAAGGCGACTTCGGCACCCCGCCCCCTGGAGGCCGGCACCGCTCGCTCGGCGATCCCAGACGCCGAAGCGACGAGCGCCGCACCCATTGGGTGGGTGCGAGGAGGCAGCATAGGGCCGCTGAACCAGGCGCTTCTGGACGTCCCGGCGAAGCTTCATGCTGAGGGCAACACTCTCCAGAATTGCACCAAGGCGTACCTGGTATCGCGAGCAGCCGTCCGGGTATGTTTTTCCTTTGGTCCTAGTTTCTTGTTCCTCTCTGTGGGGGCGCCAGCGCACCCACTGGGTGTAGTCCCTGAGTTTTGGGCTGGCTGCTGGGCAGGCGGCCCGGAACTCCAATTGATGAACTCTGGGTATTAACTTTTTGTCTAAAACGCTTGTCGCAGGATTACCACAACCTCCGCGTCACTGCCTTCAACCGTAACGTTGAAGAGCTAGGCAAGCGGACCGCCGATTTGTCAGAGAGTCGGAGTAAGTCCTTTTTCTTCTTTGCGGGGGCGCGCTGGCACACCCGCGGGCTGTAGTCCCCGAGATTCGGGCCGACTGCTGAGCAGTCAGGACGGATCTCCCCGGCGACCTTCTTTATTGATGACTTAACGCCTTCTTTCTTCCTTATTTTCAGGAGCCAACACTGCTCTTCAACAGCAGCTGAGCGAAGCCAACTCCGCATTGTGCGCCAAAGGGGAGGAGTGCAGCAAGCTCGCCACAGTGTGTGATCTGCTGGCCACTCAATTGGCAGAGCAGAGTGGGCTGCTTGCGAAGACGTAGAGGGAGGCGGAAGAGACAGAAACCGCCCTCCTGGCCGAGTTTGCGAGTGAGCGCTCCTCCTGGTCTGACAAGGAGGCGATGCTGGCCTCTGGCTTCCATGAGATTGAAGACATCGTTGATGGTGAGTTTCTTTACTTTCTTTCTTCGAGCTGCCGATTATAAGTTGTGCCGACTCCTGGTTTTTGACTTGCTTCTTCGTTTCTTCCGTCTTGGTAGACTTCTTTCCTGGGCACTCGCAGGACGCCATCCAAGCCATCGAGGCTGACCATGAAGGTCGGAGGGCGGAGGGCGCAGAGATCGCTACCGACTCCCCCCGAACCCTTGACGAGCACATCCTGAGCATCGAGGCTCACCTTCGGACGACTCACCGGATGCTGCGCCGGCTTCAGCGTGTCGGTGCCCAGGTGATTGCCGCCCTGTGGCCGGACATGCAGGCTCCATGCACCCCCAGCCTGACGGCCGACTGGCTAGAGGTCGCGACTGGTCGTCTTGAGGCTTGGAAGGGCTCTTCGGCCCGAGCTGGAGCGCGCCGGGCCTTGGAGATCGTCAAGGCGTGGTATCCGGGGCTGGATCTAGACCGGCTGGCCACACTTCGGTCGGAGGCCCAGCCGGAGCTGTCGTGGTACTAACTCTGACAGTGATGTAGGGGGGTAAGTATGGAGAGGCTAGATCTCAGCTATTGGGAAGTTGTAAACACACCAAGATGTACGAGTTCAGGCCCTTCACGGAGGAAGTAACAGCCCTACGTCTCGGTGCCCGGAGGCGGTCGATTGGATTACTGGCGTGTGAATAACAGGGTGTGCGGACCCTTCATACTGAGGAGGGGGTGGCTTATATAGAGTTTGCCGGCTCCCTCCTGCCCTCAGTAACGCAGGGTTTAAGGTACATTTAAGGTTGGGCGTTACTGGTAACGCCCCTAATAAAGTGCTATGATGACCATGAAGACTACTTAACAGCTGACCTTTTCCTGCGAAGTGATTGTAGGTCTCCTGGCGGTTGAGTGATAGCTTTCTGGTCGAGTGTCTTGAGTCCGTCGAGTGGGATACCTCTAAGTCGATTGAAAGGTGACTTCTCCTAGGGATGTCCTAGGGTAGGACTCTTTGTTCAGGTCCGTGTCCCTACCACAGGTACATGTATTCATCATTAGCCCCCGAATGGATCGAGGTTAGAGTGGGGAAAGAGTTGGAGATATTTCCGACTGGTTCTTCGGGCTACGTGAGCGCCTCGTTTTGGGTCAATCGTCATGGATGACGTTGCCAACCTTTTTCAGTCGCCTTGATCCATTCCAGGCCTTTCGTCGAGTGAATTTCTTTGTTTGTGACATACCGAGCGCTGGCGCGATCGGGGTCTTCTATTTTGACAAGTTGTTTTGTGGCCCGTGGATGTCGCGGGATTCGGATTTTGGGAAGCGCGCAGGACGGGAGCGGCCACAGTAATCGGAAGTGATAAAGCGGAAGTTCCTCGATCTCCGCGTCGCCTTTTTCGCCACGTACTGCGTGCGTGTCTGCTGCGGGATTTGACTGGATAGCCTGGGCCTACCAGTCAGCCACTCGGAAGTGGTCCCTTATAAATTGCCGGCTCGGGGTTTCCAAGCAGTGCGCTCTCTTCTCCTCCTTTCTTCCGCCTCTCCCCCTTCGCAAGTCCTTCCGCCACCTCTGTTCCCGCCCTAGCGCAGCAGGCCCATGCGAGACTTCACCGGCGATGATGGCGAAGAGCAAGACCTCCGTCCTGGAGCGTGCGAAGAAGGCGGCAGCGGCGGGGAAAGGGAAGAGGTCAGCCCAGGGCGGATCTTCCTCTAGGACCGCTCTGCCCAAAGGTTGGATCCAGGGCGACTGGATGCCGTCGGTGCTCCGGCAAGAGGATCTCGACGACATGGTCGAGGGGGGAGTCATTCCTCACCAAGCTGCGTGTCTTCCGGGGGGAGAGATCGAGCCACAGCCCCGCGATGGTGAGTGCGTGCTCCTAGCCACCCACATCGACCGAGTGTTTTCTCTGCCGCCCCATCCTTTTTTTCGGAGCTTCTTGAACTTCTTCGGAGCGCAGCTCCACCACTTCACCCCCAACTCCATTGTCTACCTTGCCGCTTTCATTTCCATGTGTGAGGCTTTCTTGGGTTGCCGCCCCCATTGGGGACTTTTCAAACACATATTTACTTGCCGTTCTCAATCGGTCAAGAAGGCTAAGTCGAGTGATGAGAGGACGCAGGTGATCCAGTTGTGCGGGGGCTTGGCGATCCAGGCGAGGGGGAAGAACTGTTTTCCATCCATTACTTTCCCGGAGTCGGTCCGTGGTTGGCAGTCGACCTGGTTCTACTGTCAGGACCAGGCGACCCCAGGACAGTGGACTGGTCTTCCTCCTTTCTCCCTCGACCGAGCTGAAAACCCCGCTTCTCTGAAAGTGACGCCGGAAGAAAGGGCCCAAGTCAAAGTGCTAGCCGGTCGAGTGGTCGAGCTTGTCCATGAGGGTGTGACTAGGGTGGACCTACTGGAGGTCTTCCTCCAGAGGCGCATCCAACCGCTCCAGGCCCGTGACCACCTGATGTGGTTGTATTCTGGTCTTGATGACACCACTCGGATCCACCCGGAGGAGGTCACCGACGAGATGCTGGAGGGGTGGCTGTCAAGCATCACGGGGAACAAAGACAACCCCCGAGGAGCCAGGAGGGTTACTCCACTCGACAACTCGTATGAAGTGGACCAGGTACGTCTTGTTCTTTGCATTCTGACTGAAAATGCTCCCGACTGAAATCTTGTTTTCTGCATTGGTCTTCTTTGAGTTAGTCGATTGACTTTCGTCTTGTCTATTGTTTTCCAGGCGACCACCGAGATGTACTCGACGCCCAACGGGGCTCAGGGGCCAACTGAGGAAGGGGAGGCGAGCGGAGGTGAGAGCGGGGACGACCAAGGCGAGTGGGAGTCCGACGGTGAAGGAGAGGGAGACGACAATGTCGACTCCAGCGAAGAGGAGGAGGAGGAGGAGGCCGAACCCCCTCGCCCAGAGGGGCGGTCCAAGCACACACACGACCCAACGCGAGAACGTGGCAAGGCGACTGCTTCTGTTGGGCAGTCATCGAAACGCCCTCGGACCTCTTCTCCTACGCCGACTAGGAAAGTCCCCAAGCTCCCACGCATGACGCTGTCCAAGCCGCCCAAGGCTCTACCCAAGATGAAGATAGCTGTCCCTACCATTTCTAGGTAATAATAAGACTTGTTTTCCTTCGTCGACCATGGACAGATCCTTGGTCGATTCATTGAGCCAACCAACTGACTTTCGAGTTTTGCAGTGCTGCTACTTCTGAGGTCTCCGCCAAGGGTGACGACCAGGAGATGGAGGATGCTGCTACCTCCAACCCTAGTACGATTACTGACGTTCTGTATTGAGTCGACTAATCATTTACTGCAACTCTGGTCGATTGAACTTTTCCTTTGCAGCCCCTCCTCATGTTATCGACCTCCCGGATGACGACGACAACGGTCCGTTGAGAGTGAGGAGGCACAAGAGGGCATCGGCTGACAAGACCTCCCAATCCGCTCCGGCGTCCGAGGCCGTGGCTCGGGATGGTGGTGACACCGCTCGGGCTTCTGTGACCTTCGCTGTTCCCCTGGCGAGTGCGCGGCCCTCGTCGTCGACTGCGGACCCGTCTTCACTTTTTGCCGCATACTCCGTCCCTGAGGACCAAGCGGCTACTGCAAAGGAGGCTATACGCCAGGCGGGGATCATGATGGAGCAAGTGAAGATGGCTCGGGAGGCTAGCCAAGCAGCCTATGACGCGAGTTCGGCTCTTCAGAGCAACGTCCAGGTCAGTCGACTCAACACTTGGTCTGTTATGATATGCTGTTTGAAGAGTCTCTTTTCCGAAGATCTTTTGTACCTGTACACCCACTGGGTGTGTCTGCCAATCCTTGGACGAGTGGGGGCACGCTAAGTGCACCCACTGGGTGTAGTCCCCGAGACTATGGTGGACTGCTGGCAGTCGACTGTAGTCTTTTCATTGCGTTTGCTGTAGCTGTATTTCTTCACTTGGTCTGGTCGGGCCAGGTCGAGTGGAACTGTATCCGGTCGACTGCGGGCAGTCAACTTTTTCTCTCTTTTTTTGGTCGAACCAGTGGGGGCACGCTGAGTGCACCCACTGGGTGTAGTCCCCGAGACTACTATCGAATGTTTTTGATTCGGCTGTGGTCTTAGAAACGTCGTCATTGTCTCTTAGTTACTCGGAAGCAACTTATCTTGGACGTCTATCGACTGATTTGCTTTTACAGAAATCCTGCGAACTCGTAGCTCGCTATACTGAGTTGGAGAAGCAGAAGATTCAACTGAACCTTGATCTGGAGCTGGCCAGAACAGAGCTGCAGAAGGTCAGAGACGGCGCCGCAGGTAAGACGGCTTTTTCGATTGGTTAGTCTTTGGGCTTGAGTACCCTTTTGTTATTTCCGATTCAATCATCATTTCTTCGCAGAAAAACTGAACAAAGCTCTGGCGAAGAAGGATCAGGACTTGGCTGTTGCCCGTAAGGAGGCTAATGACAAGACCGCTCTGGCCGCACAGAAGCTGGCTTTGGTCGACCACTTAGAAGAAGAGAATACCAAGCTGAAGACTGCTCTGAATGAAGCCAACAGGGAGTGTTCACGTTGGAAGAAGGAGAACCTCACCCTGAGCGAGAAGCTGGAAGGCATCGCTCGCAGGAGGGACGACCTGGAGAGCTACTTGGGGAGCCTCGCCAAGAAGTTGCACCTTAAGGTTGAAGGTGCACATTCAGTTCTGACTGGTTTTTGTGTCGACTCAGTCTATGAAAATTGACTTATCCTTGGATAGTGTATGCAGAACTTTGCCAGAATTTTGAAGAGGAGACTAGTCGAGTGGAGCCAAGCTTGGACCCTGTTAACTCTCTTGTGAAGGACGAGGCTGCAATGAACGTGCTCCGTCTGGAGTCTTGTACTGCCAGCGTCGTTGACTATCTGGCTCGGCTGAAAGTGGCGATGTCGCGGATCGACACATCACTCTGGCCTGGGACGACGCTTCAGAACGACCTCGAGTCTCTAATGGCTCGACTTAACGAAGTCCCAGGTCGAGTGGCGGAATGGAAGAAATCTTCTGCTAGATGTGGTGCTGACATCGCTCTGTCTTTGGTCCGCGTCCATTGCAAGGAGGCGCGAGAAGAAAAGCTGGCGGCCATCCAAGTTGCCAATACTAGGAAGCTCAACTTTCAAGAATTCATGGAGACTTTCATCGCCGCTGCGACCCGTATTGCCGACGGGATCGACTTGGATGAGTTCGTCGCCCCTTCCAATCCTCCTCCTGAGGAGTAAAAAACTTTGAATTTACCTCGGAATGCCGAGCGAATTTGTAACCGTTTAAACTCTGCCGAGCCGAGGGCTCGAGTACTTTGAGGTCTGGGACCTTTTAGGCTTTTTCTGAACTAGATTTCTCGTTGGATATCTTCATAGTTTGATTCGTCGAGTGGAACTGGATCTTCACTCGGAATAATCTTGTATTTGCGATGCAGCTCCGAGGGAGAAGGTAGCGGTCGATTCGCGAATTGGGCTGTGTCCTGTACTTAGGCGAGCGTCGTGCTGCAGCTAAGCCCCCGAGTGGGAGGTTTGCTCTCCACTCGGTAGGATTTTTAAACACTTAGGCGAGCACTGACTACAGCTAAGTCTCTTAGTGGGAGAACTTAGGCGAGTCCTGGACTGCAGCTAAGCCCCCGAGTGGGAGGTTTGCTCCCCACTCGGTAGGATTTTTAAACACTTAGGCGAGCACTGACTGCAGCTAAGTCTCTTAGTGGGAGAACTTAAGAGAGTCCTGGGCTGCAGCTAAACCCCCGAGTGGGAGGTTTGCTCCCCACTCGGTAGGATTTTTAAACACTTAGGCGAGCACTGACTGCAGCTAAGTCTCTTAGTGGGAGAACTTAGGCGAGTCCTGGGCTGCAGCTAAGCCCCCGAGTGGGAGGTTTTCTCTCCACTCGGAGGGATTTTTTGAACAATTAGGCGAGCGCTGGGCTACAGCTAAGTCCCCAAGTGAGAAGTTTACTCTCCACTCGGTGGGATTTTTAAACACTTAGGCGAGCGCTGGGCTGCAGCTAAGTCCCCGAGTGAGAAGTTTGCACTCCACTCGGTGGGATGTTTAAACACTTAGGCGAGCGCTGGGCTGCAGCTAAGTCCCCGAGTGAGAAGTTTGCTCTCCACTCGGTGGGATTTTTAAACACTTAGGCGAGCACTGACTGCAGCTAAGTCTCTTAGTGGGAGAACTTAGGCGAGTCCTGGACTGCAGCTAAGCCCCCGAGTGGGAGGTTTGCTCTCCACTCGGTAGGATTTTTTTAAATACTTAGGCGAGCACTGACTACAGCTAAGTCTCTTAGTGGGAGAACTTAGGCGAGTCCTGGACTGCAGCTAAGCCCCCGAGTGGGAGGTTTGCTCTCCACTCGGTAGGATTTTTTTTTCAAACTTAGGCGAAATGGATTCGCAGCTAAGTCACCCACTGGGGGATTTCGTATGTAAAAAGTGACAACAATTATTGGAACACTCTTGCCTTTGATAAAAATGATCTGCAGAAATTTTTCTTATTACATCTCTGCCAAGGGAGAACTCAAGTGTAAAAGGGGCAGAGTAGTTCCGCATTCCAAGCTCGTGGCTCGTGGGTCATGTAAATCCCATATACAAGCTTCTGGTAGTGAGGGTATCTTTGTTTTGAAGGGGTCAAAACTTCAGACAGATAATAGAATGGGCACTGAACTCTGAAGGCCTTTCCTTCTTCTTCTCGCTCGACTGTGAGTACTGTACTGACAACTTGTCCCGTGGCCGCAATGTACAACAGCAGAGGCTCTTTGCTGATTGGGGCAGCAAGCACCGGCTGGGTGGAGAGCAGAGCTTTGAGCTCTGCAAACGCTGCGTCAGCTTCTGGAGTCCGCTCGAACTTGTCAGACTTCTTCATCAGTCGGTAAAGAGGCAACACTTTCTCACCGAGTCGAGAAATGAATCGACTTAGAGCGGCCAAGCAACCTGTAAGCTTCTGGACATCGTGTATACGCACGGGGCGCTTCATCCGGAGTATGGTGCCAACTTTCTCGGGGTTAGCATCGATTCCTCGTTCGGAAACGAGAAAACCGAGTAACTTTCCACCTGGAACTCCGAATGTGCACTTTGATGGATTGAGCTTGATATCATATCTCCTAAGGTTAGTAAAGGTTTCAGCAAGGTCAGTCAGTAGGTCGGAACCTTTCCGTGACTTAACCACAATATCATCCATGTATGCTTCTATGTTCCGACTGATCTGAGTGAGCAAACACTTCTGAATCATCCTCATGAACATGGCTCCAGCATTCTTGAGGCCGAAGGGCATGGTGACATAACAGAAGCACCCAAATGGGGTGATGAAAGCCGTTTTGATCTCGTCAGGTCCATATAGACGGATCTGATGGTACCCTAAATAAGCATCTAGAAAAGACAAACGCTCTCATCCCGCGGTCGAGTCCACTATCTGGTCGATGCGGGGGAGAGGGAAATGATCTTTCGGGCAGGCCCGATTGATATGTTTGAAATCAATGCACATGCGAAGTGTCTTGTCCTTCTTGGGGACCATGACGACATTGGCGAGCCACTCGGAGTGGTAAATCTCTCGGATGAACTCCGCTGCTAAGAGCCGAGCCACCTCCTCGCCAATGGCTTTCCTCTTCTGGACGGCGGACCGTCGAAGATGTTCTTTCACAGGCTTGAACTTCGGGTCGACTCGCAGACGGTGCTCAGCCAGCGCCCTGGGAACTCCAGGCATGTTAGAAGGCTTCCATGCGAAGACGTCCCAGTTCTCACGGAGGAACTGGATGAGCGCTTCTCCCTATTTGGAGTCGAGCGTCGTCAAGATGTGAGTCGGAGCAGCGTCGGGGTCGGTCGGGTGAATGTGAGCTGTCTTTGTTTCACCGGACGACTGAAAAGCTGACTCTGAAGCAGGCTTCTTGGCCCGTAGCAATTCACTTGGATCGGCAGTCTTTTGGTACTCTTGCAGCTCGACCACTGCCATCTGAGCATCTGCAATCTTTGAGCCTTTCTGAAAGCACTCTTCTGCCTTCTTCCGATTGCCTGTAACAGTGATTACCCCTTTAGGGCCAGGCATCTTCAGCTTGAGGTATACGTAACATGGTCGAGCCATGAAGCGTGCGTAAGCTGGCCTACCCAAAATGGCATGATAAGCACTTTGGAAGTCCACAACATCGAATGTCAACTTTTCCTTGCGGTAATTCTTTGAATCACCGAAAACCACATCAAGAGCAATCTGGCCGAGTGATTCGGCTTTCTTGCCAGGAATGACTCCATGGAAGCTCATGTTACTGGTACTCAGTCTGGACATCGGAATGCCCATTCCTTTCAAAGTTTCAGCATACAGTATGTTCAGGCCACTGCCACCATCCATCAAGACTTTGGTCAGTCAAGTGCCTTCGACAATTGGATCGACCACCAACGCTTGCCTCCCAGGGGTGGCAATGTGCGTAGGGTGATCAGACTAGTCGAACGTGATGGCAGTCTGAGACCAGTTTAGATAACTGGGTGTTGCCGGAGCAACCATATTCACCTCACGGTTGATGACTTTCAGTTGACTTTTGCTTTCGACATCAGCAAAAATCATCAGGGTGGAATTGATTTGGGGGTATCCGTCATCGCTATCTTCCTTGTCCTCGACTCTGTCTGACTCTTTTTCCTTATCCTTGGACTGTTTGCCTTGAAACTGCTGGATTAGGAGCCGACACTGTCGAGTGGTATGCTTTGGGTAAATAAAATTACCCTCTTCATCTTTCTTGGTGTGGATGTGACACGGCAGGTCCAAAACATCGTTTCCATCCTGATCCTTGACTTTCTTGGGCTTCCAGGTGCCCTTGGGTTTTCCCTTGAAGTTTCCCTGGGCTACAGCCAGGGCCTCCCCAGGAGCGGCTGGCTCGGCCTTCCGCTTTTGTTTTCGACTGGAATTTCCTCCGGTTTCTTGGGCGACTACCTTGTGCTTGCCACTCCGGAGTCGGTCCTCGTCTTCACCATTAGCGTACTTGGTGGCAATCTCCATCATCTGATTCAGAGACATCTCTCCAGTTCGACCGAACTTTAGATTCAACTCTCTGTATTTAACGCCTTCCTTGAAGGCACAGACTGCTTGATGGTCTGGCACATTCTCAACCGAGTGATGCAGTGTGATCCACCTCTGGATGTATTCCCTCAGGGTTTAATTCGGCTTCTACACGCAAGACCGCAACTCTGTAAGGCCTGCAGGTCACTTGCATGTTCCTTCAAAAGTTGTGATAAACACTCGGGAGAGATCCTCCCAAGTGTAAATGCTGCTGGGTGCCAACTGATTTAGCCACGCTCTGGCTGAGCCCTCTAACATGAGAGGTAAATGCTTCATGGCCACCTCATCATTGCCACCGCCAATCGGTACAGCCACTCGGTAATCTTCGAGCCAAGTGTCAGGCTTAGATTCACCAGTGAACTTGATGATTCCAGTCGCCAGCCTGAAATTGGGAGGAATCGCTGCGGCTCTGATGGCTCGACTGAAACACTCTGGCCCTGAAGCATGTACTCTGCTGCTGGCGGGCGCATCTCTGTTCGGGACTTCCCGATGAGCCCTGTTCCTGTCAACCAAGCCTTGAACGAGGACAGATCTCGCGTCAAAGCCTGGGTCCCTGGGGTCGACGAACCCTCTGCCCAATGCTATGAGGGCGCCTGTCATCTCGAGGTCGAGGCGCATATGACCCGCTCCTCGGTGGAGGGGTTGGCACTCGACATCGATCATCACGATCGTATCGGTGATCATACTGCTCGTTCCTTCTGTACTAATCATGTCGGTCGCCACATCCTTCACGCCTCGGGGGCGACCGCGGGCTATGAGCCGACTGGATTGTATCGGATGCAACGGATCGACTGTGGATCCTGTTCCGCGACTGAGAAACAGCGGAATTCTGGTTTCCCGCCGCCCGGAGCAACGCTCTGATCTGTAACAAGCCCCTGCCAGCCTCCGACTGGGAGGGCTGAATTGATTCTGCTATACAGGCCGCAACGCCAAATTCTGAACTGGGTTTCGATATACCTGCGTCGGCGGGAAGAGCTGGCTTCGACTAGACTCGGGAGCCCGCTGACGCGCTCGCTCGTCGAGTGCTCGCTGGAGATTCTCCAGTCGAGTGTGCTCGGCCAAATTAGCCAAACGCGCGTCCTCTAAGGCCCGGGCCTCGGGGGACTCTCCGACGATAGGGGTGCGGAGGGCGTCCGTGTTCCGGCGGCGAAGCTCCTCTCGCTGTGATGACGTGAGAGGTTCGGGGAGATACTCATCGTGGGGATGCGACGGGACGCCCCCACCCGCACCTCCATCAGCGCGAGGGAAACTGGGAGGACTGTGCGTTCCATCGACCGCCAGGATCTCAGCCGCTGGGTCGCTGCTGTCGCACTCGGATGCGGTCTTCGTGGAGCCAGTTGACAGGTCGAACAGGCCGCAGAGGGATTCGTCGGGCTCGATTGCCGCGACTTGCGGGGTGGCCGACTGGCGAGCCACGGCATGCCTCACCGATCTCTGAAGTCTCAACCGACCGGAGCGCTTGCGCCGGTGGGAGACAGAGCGGGGAGACAATATGAGGGCCGACCGATACTGGGTCGACGGCTGCCGCAGGAGGACGCCACGAACGAACGTGTGGAAATGCGTCGCACCGCGGACGGGGAGCACGTCGACATCGAGTGGCGCCTCTTGAAGCCAGGCGGAGTCATCGGCGATGAACGTGAGCGCGCCGAGACGGATCTCGCGGCCCTCCGCCAAAACTCTGCACGAAACCATGATCAAAGGGATAGGAAAAACCGCAACTTCCCCAATCAGGCGCTAAGATTCCTGCCCCACGGTGGGCGCCAACTGTCGTGGTACTAACTCTGACAGTGATGTAGGGGGGTAAGTATGGAGAGGATAGATCTCAGCTATTGGGAAGTTGTAAGCACACCAAGATGTACGAGTTCAGGCCCTTCGCGGAGGGAGTAACAGCCATACGTCTCGATGCCCAGAGGCGGTCGATTGGATTACTGGCGTGTGAATAACAGGGGGTGCGGACCCTTCATATTGAGGAGGGGGGTGGCTTATATAGAGTTCGCCGGCCCCCTCCTGCCCTCAGTAACGCAGGGTTTAAGGTACATTTAAGGTTGGGCGTTACTGGTAACGCCCCTAATAAAGTGCTATGATGACCATGAAGACTACTTAACAGCTGACCGTTTGCCTGCGAAGTGATTGTAGGTCTCCTGGCGGTCGAGTGGTTGGCTTCATGGTCGAGTGATAGCTTTCTGGTCAAGTGTCTTGAGTCCGTCGAGTGGGATACCTCTAAGTCGATTGACAGGTCACTTCTCCTAGGGATGTCCTAGGGTAGGACTCTTTGGTCAGGTCCGTGTCCCTACCCCAGGTACATGTCTTCATCAGGAGCTGGCAGCTACGGAAGACGCCCTAGTCAAGCATGTTGCGGCGATCACCGAGTACACCGAGACCAGCATCTTCGTCCCCGAGCGGTCTGAAGACGGCGATGAGGTACCGCCGGACTGGTTTGGGATGAACCCAGACTACGGCGAGGACTCGGCGGAGGTGATTGGCTCCAGCGTCGAGGAGGAAGGCGAGGCGGAGGACGAAGGAGAGACAGAGGCACCAGAAGACGGAGCAGACGGCCAGCCTCAGCTCGACCGCGCCTCCAGCAACGAGCCGCGTGCGACCGAGCCGACTGCCGCCGGAGGCGATCAAGCCGAGACTACCCAGTCGGCCGCCCCGACGCCTGATGCCGCCGCCTCCTCCGATCCTCCGAATCCGTCTGCTGCTTCCTAAGCTGCCGCCTTATCTTTATTTTATGTGCTTTAGTAGTCTTTGAAGAACTTGTTAATTCGCACAATTCGACCTGCAGGGTGTATTTTGAACTTCTGCTCGAAGATTCGACCAAGGACCTACGTTATGTCAATATATTTATCTGAGTTCTATCTTTTCTTGCTCATTGCTCTTTTGGCTTTTTTCCTTTGCTGCTTTTTCTTAGTTGCCTGCCTTGCCAATCGGACAGCCGCTCTGCGGACTGCCGCTGGATTAAATGCTTGGCTACTTTGGGAAGGCAAGTACTTAGCCGTTTTTAAGAGTTTTGAGCAAGTTGAATAGAAGGCGGCAATCTGACTATTCGAGGGTCGGTTTGCGAAAAAAGGCTGGAAGCCGTCTTGAGCTATGTTTTATGCTTTGAGTCCTTAGCCATTTTTCATGTGAACGCCCATTCTACCTTACTTCTGCCCACTGTACAGTCGCTCTGCGAGCTGCGGCTTCTGACAGGAGATGGTTTAGGTGTTACACACTACTTGTCCGGCTGTAGGAAGCATTTCACAGTGCAAGGCGGCAAGTCCCCGGGCCGACTTGTCGAGCCCAGTGCCAAGCGGCATAACAAAGAGTAACATACTTGTAGGCATAATTTTTATCATACAGACAAAAGAGGGCAGTCCCCGAGCTCATCTTGGGGGCCCGAAGTCTTGGTATTTTAATACAAAAGGTAGCATGGTACATACTGCATCAACTGTAAAATCTTCGGAGGAGATTTGCATTCCATGGCCGCTCTGTCTCCTTGCCGGAGTCATCCCTCTTGCATGCTCGGGGCTTCTGAGCGTCAATCAGGTAGTAGGAGTCATTGCCCAGTACTTTGCTGATGATGAAAGGGCCTTCCCAAGGCGCCGATAGCTTGTGTTGGCCGGCTGTTCACTGGATCAGCCGGAGCACAAGGTCGCCTTCTTGGAAAGATCTTGGCTTGACCTTCCTGTTGTGGTATCGGCACAGGCTCTGCTGGTAGATGCTGGACCGGCTGTTTGCCAACAGCCGGCCCTCTTCCAGCAGATCGACGCCGTCTTGTCGTGCTTCTTCTGCTTCCTCCTTGGTGTACATGGTGACTCGTGGGTAGTCGAACTCTATGTCCGTTGGGATGACGGCTTCGGAACCATAGACGAGGAAGAAAGGCATGAAGCCGGTTGACTTGTTTGGAGTCGTGCGCAGACTCCAGAGGATGGCTGGTAGCTCGTCGAGCCAGCAGCTAGCCGAGCGCTCCAGAGGCTCGATCAGCCGGGGTTTGATGCCGGATAGGATGAGGCCGTTTGAATGTGGGTGGGCGACGGACGCTAGGTCCAGTCGGATGCCCTGTGTTGCGCAGAAACGGGCCAAGGCGCCTTTGGCAAAATTTGTGCCGTTGTCGGTGATGATGGTGTGTGGTATGCCGTACCGAATTGTGATATCGGAGATGAAAGTTATGGCAGTCGGACCATTCAGCATCTTGATTGGCTTTGCTTCTATCCACTTGGTGAACTTGTCCACTGCGACGAGTAAGTGAGTAAACCACCTCGTGCTGTCTTGAATGGTCCCACCATGTCTAGACCCCAAACTGCGAAAGGCCAGGCAATGGGGATGGTCTTGAGTGCAGAAGCCGGCTGGTGCGTCTTGGAGCTGAACTTCTGGCACCCTTTGCATTTTTGGACCAATTCCTTGGCCTCTTCTCAGGCAGTCGGCCAAAAGAAACCGTGTCGAAAGGCTTTTGCGACGAGTGCTCTTAAAGCCGCATGGTGACCGCACTCGCCTTGATGGATGTCTTTGAGAATTGCTTGGCCTTGCTCTGGCTCTACGCAGCGCTGGTAGACACCAGTGACGCTGCGCCTGAACAGCTCTCTGTTGACTATGGTGTAGGCTGCCGCCCGGTGTTGTACTTGTCGAGCTGAGGTCTCATCAGTCGGCAGCTCTTTGCTCACCAGGAATTTGAGGATGGGCTGGGCCCATGAGGGTGCTGCTATTTCTTCGACTGCCAGAACTGCGACTTGGACGAAGGCGGTTGGGCTGGGAGGCGGCGGGTTGGAGTCAACAACCGCTTGCTGGGCTAATGAAGTCCCCAGGTCGACTGGCGCGGCCCTTGGTTCGAGTTCTGGAGTCTTCGAGTCCGCCGCCGCAGTCCCCGGGCCGGGTTCGACTGTGGCGGCTTTGGAGCCATCTGCCAAAATCCCCGTATGGTCTGCCGGGGCTCGGGAGTCGGATCTGACGTCTTCGGGAGGAGCCGGCACAAAGATGGAGTCTGACTCTGGTGAAGGCTTGACAGACGGCTTGAGGAGGCGTTGAAGGGCGACGCCGGATGGTATTGCTTGGCGGGTAGAGCCAATTCGTGCCAAGGCATCTGCTTGGTCGTTGTCATTTCTTGGCACATGGAGGAACTCGCACCCTTTGAAATACCAGCTGAATTGCTGTACGAGGAAACGGTAAATCGCCATGTTTGCATCTTTCGCGTCCCAGACGCCAGATGACTGCTGGACCACTAAGTCCGAGTCGCCATAACACAAGATCCGGTGGATGCCAAGTTCTTTGGCAAGCCGGAGCCCGTGAATGAGCGCCTCGTACTCGGCAACGTTGTTGGAGGCGGCAAAATGGATTTGCAGTGCATATTTGAGCTTGTCGCCTTTAGGAGAGGTGAGGACGACGCCGGCTCCCAAGCCGGTGCGCATCTTGGAGCCGTCGAAATGCATCCGCCAATGGGTGGAGTCAGGCGCTGGAGGTAGGTACTGGGTCTTGGCCCAGTCGATGAGGAAGTCGGCCAGTGCTTGTGACTTGATAGCGGTGCGGGGCTGGTAGTGGATGGTGTAGGGAGCCAGCTCTATGGCCCACTTGGCCAATCGGCCAGAAGCATCTCGGCTTCCGATGATCTCGGCAAGTGGGGCCGTGCAGACCACAGTGATAGGATGCTCTTGAAAGTAAGGCTTCAATTTCTTGGTAGTAAAGTGTACGCCATAGCACATCTTCTGGTAGTGGGGGTAGTTCTGCTTGGAGCTCGACAGTACTTCGCTCAAGTAATATACCGGTCTCTGGACAGGTAGTGCCTTGCCTTCCTCCTTGCGTTCCACTACAATGACCGTGCTGACTACCCGGCTGGTGGCGGCGATGTACATGAGCATGGGTTCCTTGGGAGTCGGAGCCGCCAGGACGGGTGGAGTAGTCAGCATCTTCTTCAACTAGAGAAAAGCTTCTTCCGCCTTATGGTTCCACTCGAAAAAAGTGGTCTTCTTCATGAGTTGGTATAAGGGGAGAGCTTTCTCGCCCAGCCGACTGATGAATCGGCTGATGGACGCCAAGCAGCCGGTGAACTTTTGCACATCTAGCAGTCGGCTGGGTACCTTCATTCTCTCAATGGCCTTGATATTTACAGGGTTGCACTCTATGTCGCGTTCAGAGACCAGGAAGCCAAGGAGCTGGCCGGCTGGTACCCCGAAGACACACTTCTCGGGATTGAGCTTGATCTGGAATCGGTGCAGGTTCTCAAAGGTCTCCTTGAGGTCTTCCAGCAGTGTTCCACATTTTTCCGTCTTCACCACCACGTCGTCCACGTAGACGTGGGTGTTCCTGCCGAGCTGCTTGAGGAGGCACTTCTGCATGCAACGCTGAAAGGTGGCGCCGGCATTCCTTAAGCCGAATGTCATGGTGAGGTAGCAGAAGGCTCCAAACGGCGTGATGAAGGCGGTCTTTAGTCTGTCAGCCGGGTTCAGCTTGATCTGGTGATATCCTGGGTATGCATCCAAAAAACTCAACAGCTCGCATCTGGCTGTGGAGTCTATCACCTGATCAATTCTTGGTATAGCAAACAGGTCCTTAGGGCAGGCCTTGTTGAGGCTCGTGTAGTCAATACACATTCGCCACTACTTGTTCTTCTTCAGTACCAGGACCGGATTTGCTTGCCATTCTGGAAAGAATACTTCCATAATGAACCCGGCTGCTAGGAGTCGGGCTACCTCTTCTCCAACAACTCTTCTCTTCTCTTCTGATAGGCGGCGCAGGGGCTGCCTGACCGGCTTTGCATCAGATCGGACATGTAACTTGTGCTGGGCGAATTCCGTCGGTACACCTGGCATGTCTTTGGGGGACCATGCGAAGATGTCCCGATTCTCACGGAGGAAATCGACGAGCTCGCCTTCCTATTTGCTGTCGAGGTTTGCGCCTACGACAACGTACCTCTCTGGGTGCTCCGGATCCAAGGGTATCTTCTTTGTCTCTTTGGCCGGCTTGAACAAACCCTCAGCCTCCGACTCCTTTGGGTTGGGCGATACCTCTGGCTGCTTGCCGGCCATTGCCACAACTCGCTCAAGGAGCCACTTCTCGGCCGCGATCACCAGGGACTCGACTAGCTGATTGCTCTCAGCCGCGCAGGCAGATGACTTCCGGTAGTCGCCGCTTACAGTCAGAATTCCCCTGGAACTGGGCATCTTCATTTTGAGGTAGGCGTAGTGGGGGACCGCCATGAACTTGGCCAAGGCGGGTCGGCCGAGTAGCGCATGGTATGGGCTCTCAAGGTCCACCACCTCAAACCAAACCGACTCTCGGCGGAAGTGATCTTTGTCTCCGAAGAGGACGTCCATCAAAATCTTGCCGATTGGTGAGCAGGAAAGCCCGGGAACAATGTTGTGGAACACAGTCCGGCTGTTCTGAAGCTGTCTTTGCATGATTCCTAACTTCTCCATGGTGTCCTTGTACAGGATATTGATGCTGCTGCCTCCATCTACCAGAACTCGCGAAAAACGCGTGGCTCGTCTATCCGTAGCAAAGGTGGCATCCAAGACCAAGGCATAGGAGCCCGGACTTGGCATCACCTCTGGGTGGTCAGCCCTGCTCCAGCTGATGGGCTTCTCGAACCAGTGCATGAACTCTGGCGTCTCTGATGCTACTGCATTCACCTCTTGTCGCTGCAGCCGCCTACTGCGTGGATCATCGGCCATACTAGTAAACACCACGTAGGCTCTGTGTTCTTCAGGGTATTCCTCTTGTACTGCGCCGACTGGCCTAACAGCCGGCTGCTGGGGCGGAGGCGGAGGTGGCTGCCCAGCAGGCGGGGAAGGCAGGAGGCCATCTCCCTTGGCGATCCTGGTGAGCCAGTGGCACTTCCGGGTGGTGTGATTCGACGGCTTTGCGCCGCTATGGAACTTGCAAGGTCCATCCAGAGTCTGCTTGTAGGAGAAGGCCGGCAACCAGTTGGGCTTGCCGCCTTTCTGTCGCTTGGGCGGAGGCTGCCCATCTGGCTGTTGGGCTTCAACGGTCGCGACCTGCCGGCTGCTGGAAGCCGGCAGCGGGGCCTTGCGCTTGTGGTCGCCCTGCTGTTGTCACTGATTGGTGTCTCCCACCGGAGTTCTTGGAGCTTGAGGGGCCACTTTGCCAGTTGTGTTGACTTGAATCTCCGCCTTCATGGAGGAGTCGGCCGTGGCGTACTTGTCCGCTATGATCAGCAGCTCGTCGAGGGTTTCTGGCTCGTCGTAGAGGAGCTTGTGCTTGAGGAGGGTGCCTTCTCTTCACTCGGCCGTGAAGTACTCGATGGTCTGCACCTCGTGCACGCCCTCGCAGGAGTTCCGAAGCTCGGCCCAACACGTGAGGTAGTCGCGAGTCGACTCGTCGGGACCTTGCACACACAAGGAGAGCTGACGAGGCTTGGCAGGACGCTTGTACGTGCTGGTGAAGTTGCGGACGAACGCTTCGGTGAAGTCGACCCAGCTGTTGATGCTGCGGGGCTTCAGGCTGTTCAGCCATGTCCGTGTCGTGCCCTGGAGCATGAGCGGAACGTATTTTACGGCGACACGCTTGTTGCCGTTTGTTATGTTGACAACCGTGGAGTAGTCGACCAGCCAGTCTTCCGGCTTAACGGAGCCGGTATACTTGGGCGTGTCCCTTGGGAGCGTGAACCCTCTAGGAAAGGGCTCGTCTCGAATGCCGGGTCTGAAACAAGGCGGACCCAACTCACCTTCTTCTTCCAGCGCTAGGGATCGGTGAAGTCGGTCGATCCGGTGGCGGGTGTCATTTTCTCCGACTCCCTCTCGGCGGCCAAGGTGATCGCCGAGAGTCGGATGGTCAACAGGCGGCAGGGAGACTCGCCTCTCCTTGCGAGGAGGAGGAGGCGGGCAGTCGTCCCGTCGTTCCACTGCTCTCAGGCAGCTGTCTCGGTCGCGCTCTATGGTAATGTGAGTCTGACTGTGGCTGACAGCCAGATCCTTGTCACTTCTTCCTCGGGCCCCGCTAGTCGGTGTTCAAGACATCGCGCCTTGATCTCGGCGAAGGTCGTCATTTTGCCGCTGCGGCGCCTCCGTGCGGCAGCCGGCCTCGTTCTGCGCGGCAGCCGCGTCGAGGAGCCGCTGGACTCGCTCCATCATCAGGCGGCGTTCTTTGCCCTCGAAATTGTCTAGCTCGTCTGCTGCTGCCTAGGCGGCTCGGATGTTCTCTGCTGGTGTAGCGTACACAGGGCGGCTGGCCCCAAACAGGTTGGCGATGGCTACGCCGCGCTGCTGGACCGCGCCAAGGCGGCTGGGCCCTGCCGGGGCCGGCGAGCCGCCAACGGCGTGATCCATCTCCCGCTGGTAGGCTTCTGACAAGCGTCTCATGCTGGCCAGCTTCTTCGCGCCTTCGACGAGCTGAAGGTGGCGCGCCTCCAACGTCTCTGCGTCAGCATCCTCCGGAATGGGCGCAGTTAGGTCTTGTAGCACCGCGCCAAGTGAGTCGTGCGCTCCTCCGCCAGGGAGCTCGTCATGACTGATGACGAGCGCCTCGGTGACGGTGCTTCTGTCGCTCTCCGCGCGAGGGAGAGGTTCGTCGTAGACCACCACATTAGTGGGGAATGCGTCGAGCGACGCGGTGTCGGAGTTGACCAGCATCGGGTCATTGGAGCCTACAGACTCCAAGTCTACGGCAGGCTCCCCGGAAACGTGGAGTTGATCGAGGAGGCCCGCGAGGAGGCTCTTGGAGCTGCCCGTGCCTGCGTTGGATGCAGGTTCGTCGGAGAGGCGAACCTCTTCGACAAGTTCGGCGAGGCAACTGGCTGCGCAGGCGATCTCAACGCCGCGCAGCGCGTCGGCGCAAACTCCGTCTGGCATGCCTGGCTGGCTGCGCTCGCCAGGGAGGAAAAGGGTTCCTGTCCAGAACAGGTCTCCGGACGGCGGTGCACCAAGCCCCACGGTGGGCGCCAAATGTCGGGGGTTGGGTGCGACATATGCCAAAGGATGGCTTATCATGGTGGGGGCGAGTAGAACGTTGCCGGTGCCTGGAAACGGGATGAGGCAAAGACATGCACGCCGACGAATCTTACCCAGCTTCAGGGCTCTTCGGGGAGATAATACCCCTACTGCTGCTCTGCGGGGTCTCTGCATGATCACTATGGCCAAGTGTTTACACGATTGCTCCTTGAGCTGTTTTCTGGAGGTAGGAGAGGGCAGGGCTAGCTCTCTCCCTCCTATATGATCTGGTCTAGAGCTAATGGATTCCAACCCTTTGCATGGGTGCCCTGGGGAGTTTATATAGGCCTACCCCCCAGGGGTACAATGGTAATCTGGCTGGACGCAGGCCCAGCCATCAGTGCCTCTGGCCTCCTCTTCTCCGCCGATTGCTGGGGCCCGCCGACTGGTCTGGTACGGAGCCGACAGGCCGCGTCCGCCGCGGGTGGGTCTTGCCGGCTGCTGATTACTGTAGCCGTGCTTCTAATGACGTGGGCTTGATCATGGAGTCGTGGCAATAGCCCCGCCGCCTGGCGGGCGATCACTATTGCCACTCTCCATCACATCTAATTAATGGCGCGTGGGCCCCCGGGGGAGTGCCTGGCCGACTCCGGGGGCTGACTGGCGGCACACTTGCCGTCTCCTGGGGTCTCACTGACTGGTGGGACCCGCTGCCTCCGGGCCGTACAGACAAGCCGTCGTGCGCGCTGGATTCAGTCCTGTGGTGCTGATGCCAGGGCCGGCACGGCAACAGTGTCACGCCGCACGGAGATCTCCCTGGGTACGGCGTACTGTGCCCATGCCTGCCCTTGGTAAGGGGCGGGAGCGGGTTTTACTGTAGCCACTCCCCGGTCGTGTCCCTCCCGATGAGGACATGGGGTTTGTTGGAGTCGTAGGCCGACTCCCCAAAGCTGGCTTCTCTGGAAGTCACCAGTCAGGAGTCGGCTTACCCTGAAGTCGTCCCTGGGACTCGGCCGTGAGTGGGCAGTCGGCCGTCTTGCCGTCGACTCCTTAGAAGGCGTCTCTTCGCCCTGGGGTCTTGAGGGGCGCAGCCTGCCCTGATGTCTTGAAAGGTTCTGGGGCTCGGGTTGGCTTACCCGTGGCCCATTACTCCGACAGAGAGATCAGAGTCCCAGAGTATAGACGAGGAATAAAAGATCCTAATACCACCCAAATGGCAACGTGGGCCCATAAGGCACACATCCATGTTAGTAAAAGTTTTTCAGTGACTAGACTCGACTTCTGCCAAGGAGTGTGGAAGGGGGATTCCTACAGGCAGTCATCTCTGATACCAACTTGTGACACCCCCGATTTGACCATACACTAATCATGCATGCAAATGTGTACGACCAAGAGCAGGAACTCACGGGAAGATATCACAACACAACTCTAGACACAAAATAAAATAATACAAGCTTTATATTACAAGCCAGGGGCCTCGAAGGCTCGAATAAAAATGCTCAAAGGCACAAGAGTCGGTGAAAGCAACAATATTAGAGTACAGACATAAGTTAAACAAGGTTGCCTTAAGAAGGCTAGCACAAATGTAGCAACGATCAAAAAGGAAAGGCCTCCTGCCTGGGACCTCCTAACTACTCCTCGAAGTCGAACTCCACGTAGAATCATCCTCGAGATCCACTGGCTCCTGGACTCCATTATATGATTGCAATAACCGGGAAAAGAGGAAAAAGAAGTAGGAAAGCAACCGTGAGTACTCATCCAAAGTACTCGCAAGCAAGGATCTACACTACATATGCATTGGTATCAATGAAATGGGGCCATATCGGTGCACTGAATTGTAGAATGCCAGAATAAGAGGGGGATAGCTAGTCCTATCGAAGACTACGCTTCTGGCAGCCTCCACCTTGCAACATGTAGAAGGGAGTAGATGGTAAGTTCACCAAGTAGCATTGTGTACCATAATCCTACCCGGTGATCCTCCCCTCGTCGCCCTATGAGAGAGCGATCACCGGGTTGTATCTGGCACTTGGAAGGTGTATTTTATTAAGTATCTGGTTCTAGTTGTCATAAGGTCAAGGTACAACTCCGGGTCATCCTTTTACCAAGGGACACGGCTATTCGAATAGATAAACTTCCCAACAGGGGTGCACCACATTTCCCAACACGCTCGATCCCCTTTGGCCGGACACACTTTCCTGGGTCATGCCCGTCCTCAAAAGATCAACACGTCGCAGCCCCACCTAGGCGCAACAGAGAGGTCAGCACGCTGGTCTAAATCCTATGCGCGCAGGGGTCTGGGCCCATCGCCCATTGCACACCTGCATGTTGCGTACACGACCGGTGAGCAGACCTAGCAACCTCCATCACAAAGGAAGTTGTGTTACGCAGTCCAACCTGGCACGCACCGCTCAGTCGCTGACGTCACGAAGGATTCGGCTGATACCACGACGTCGAATGCCCATAACTGTTCCCGCGTAGTTGGTTAGTGCGTATAGGCCAGTGGCTAGACTCAGATCAAATACCAAGATCTCGTTAAGCATGTTATCTTGAAGTAACCATGAACGCCGACCATGACTAGGCCCACCTCTCTCCTAGGTGGTCTCAACCTGGACTGTCGCTCCGCCACAAAGATCCACCCAGAGGGCCGTCGAGACAAAGGTCCTTTCAACCCCCAATCTGTGAACTTACGGGTACTCTACGAGCCGACCCGTGTTGGGTGCGACATATGCCAACGGATGGCTTATCATGGTGGGGGCGAGTAGAACGTCGCCGGTGCCTGGAAATGGGATGAGGCGAAGACATGCACGCCGGCGAATCTTACCCAGCTTCGGGGCTCTCCGGGGAGATAGCACCCCTACTGCTGCTCTGCGGGGTCTCTGCATGATCACTATGGTCAAATGTTTACACGGTTGCCCCTTGAGCTGGGTCTGGTGGTGGGAGAGGGCAAGGCTAGCTCTCTCCCTCTATCTGGTGTGGTATAGAACTACTGGGATCGAACCCTTTGCATGGGTGCCCTGGGGGTTTATATAGGCCTACCCCTAGGGGTACAATGGTAATTCAACTAGGCGCGGCCCCAGCCGTCAGTGCCTCCGACCTACGGCTTCTCCGCCGACTGCTGGGGCCCGCCGACTAGTGGGCCCCACCGACTGGTCTGGTATGGAGCCGACAGGCCGCGTCCGCCACGGGCGGGTCTTGCCGGCTGCTAGTTACTGTAGCCGTGCTCCTGATGATGCAAGCTCGGTCATGGGGTCGTGGCAACAGCCCCGCCGCCTGGTGGGCGATCACTGTGGCCACTCCCCATCTCTTCTTGATTAATGGCACGGGGGCCCCGGGGGAGGGCTCGGCCGACTCCCCCGGGCCGACTCCCGATGGGTCCGACTGGCGGTGCTCCCACCGTCTCCCGAGGTCTCACAGACTGGTGGGCCCCGCTACCTCCAGGCCGTATAGACAAGCCGTCGTGGGTGCAGGACCAGGTATAGTGATGTTGATGTCAGGACCGGCTCGGCAACAATGCCACGCCAAAAGGAGATCTTCCCTAGTACGGCACGATGTAGCCATGCCTGCTCTTGGTAAGCGGCGGGTAGTGGGCTTCATTGTAGCTACGCCCCTGCCCCGTCCCCCTCGATGAGGTCACGGTTTGTTGGAGTCGCCGGCCGACTCCCCAAAGCCGGCTTCTCTGGAAGTCGCCCCTGGGACTCGGCCGTGAGCGGGCAGTCGGCCGTCTTGCCGTAGACTCCCCAGGAGGCGGCTCTTCGCCCTGTGGCCTTAAGGGGCACAGCCTGCCCCGATGTCTTGAAAGGTCATGGGCTTCGGGTTGGCCTACCCGTGGCCCATTACTCCGACAGTAGTCCCCGAAGCTGGTGAGGTGCCATGGACGATCGGCCGAGAAGCCTCAGCAGTTTCTCTTTCTGGGTGCTCAACACACGGTCTTGATTGACTTCTGCCAGGCTGACTAGAAGGAGTCGGACTCGCCCAACTCAGACTCACTCAATTCCGACTTGCTCAGTAGTTTGAACGTCTCGGCGGGATTTCAAGTGGCATGCTAGCTAAGCTTCCAGGCCGCCGCCCGTTCTGGGCCTGTCACGCGAGGGCACGTGGCCAGGCCATCCTGTCAGCCCACGCGCGTGACGGGACAGGCCCATAGGCGGGGCCCACCACTACCGCACCTCATCGCCCGAGCGGATCCGCTGCGGCCCGGTGGACGGTTGGGATTCCCGTGAAGTTACTGCGCGTAGTAACTTTACATGGATCATGGGGGGCGTGGGGTTGCGGGCACAGTAAATCCCCATGTCCGCCCCCTCGGCTTCGTAGCCCATGGGGCTATAATAGGGGGAAGAGGGGGGCACGCGCGCCCCTCCTTCCCACTACCCCTTGCTTTCTTCCTCCTTGCAGCTCCTCGCTCTCCTGCTTCCTCTCCTCTTCTTCGCCCTACCGCACGCCCAAGCTCTGGCGATCACCGCAGCGACAGCCCGCGATGAGCTCTTCCTCTGTGGCCGCGCCTCCCTCGGTGCGCTCCGGCACCTGGGACGGTTCCGAAGTCCATGAAGACCACATTGAGTTCCTCCGCCGGACCCGTCGGCTTCCCGGCGAGGACCGCGTGCAGGTGCATCTCGCGCCGGAGGGGGAGATTTCCCCCGCCCCGCAGGAGGGCGAGCGGGTCATCTTCCGCTCACACTGCCTGCGCGGGCTGGGGCTACCTGCGAGCAGCTTCTTCTGGTCGTTCATGGAGTTCTACGGCCTCCAACCGCACCACCTCACCCCCAACACAGTGGTGCTGCTATCCGCCTTCGTGGCTCTGTGTGAAGGCTTCCTTGGAGTCCTCCCCACCCTCGAGCTCTGGGGGGAGTTCTTCTTCTCCAAGCTCGGCACCCAGGCCGTGGGCGTGCCGGCTCAGTGCAGCGCCTTCATCGCCATGCGAAGGACAGGAGCCGACAACCACTTCCCCTCCATCGCGCTGCTGAAGTCGGTGAAGATGTGGCAGCGGTCCTACTTCTACGTCAGGAACGTCGCCGCGAGGGGCGACTGGGTTAATCTGCCGGCTTTCGAAGCCGGCCCGCCGGCTGGCAGACTGTACAACTAGTCGTACCGGGCCAGGTCGCTGACGCCTGCGGGAGCCGGCGCCATCACGCGACTCCGGCTGCTGACGCAGTCAAAGGTTCTGACTGGTCCGGACCTGCTGGCCGCCTTCGTCTCGCGCCGAGTTGTCCCACTCCAAGGCCGCCCTCACCTGATATGCCAGATGAGCGGGGGCCGCGACCCGAGTCGGATGTGCACCAAGGACATGCCTCATGGAAAGGTGGCCCTTATGGTGAACTACCTCTCGGACAGCAGGCTCCCGGGGGACTGGCGATTCGGCAAGGAGCCATACTCCCGCGCCAACCCCCCGCCCGTGGTGAGTCGCCTTTCTTTTCTTTCTTTGGATTGTCTTCTTCTCACCGAGTTTTGTTCTGATCAGTCTACTTTTGATTAGAATCCCCTTCTTCACCCACCAGCCGGCACCTCGGGGCCGGCCCGTGACTTCGTCGCCGATCGGGCGGAGAGCGACGTCGACGACCCCGATCTGGGGGCGGCGGCTCTGGAAGACGACGCTGAGGGAGGAGGCGACCTCAGGCCCTCGGCTACCTTCGCCGACTGGCCTGAAGATGACGCCGAGGGAGGAGTCGCCTCTCGCCATTGGCCAGGAGCCAGCGAGCCGGGCACGGGCTCTTCTGCCACGTCGGTCGCTCCAGGTGGCGGGAAGAAGCGCCAGGCTGCGCCGACTTTGTTCGGCAGCCGGCCAAAGATGCCCAAGGGCTCGACTGCGGCGACCTGGCGGGACGTGGCAGCCGCGAAGGCCATCCGCTTCCGTAAGGAAGTGAAGAAGCCGTCGTTGGTCTCTGCGTAAGTATTCTGACTTCAAAGTTTATTCTTTCTTCGTGTTTTGTCTGAGTCTCTGCTCGCCCCTCTTTCTTCAGGGCTCCCCTCTCTCTTGAGCGGGTCGCCGCCGCCTCCGTCATGGGGTCAGCGGAGACGCCCGCCACCACTCGGCGGATAGACACCGCAGCCGACCTCCGGGAGGCGACGAAGCGGAATGCATTGGAGAAGTGCAACGAAGACGAAGCCCTCCGCCTGGAGAAAGCGGAGGCCGACAGGGCGGAGGCCTCGGGTAAGAAAAAACTGGCGGAGGCCGAGGCCGCTGCCGCGGCGAAGCAGCGGGCTGAGGAAGCCGCACGCCACCAGTAGGCCTTGCTTGTGACCCCGCTGAACTCTGCGCTGCCGCCCCCGGATTTCACGGGGCAGACTGGAGAAGCCGGCAGGGAGAACCTCGTCGAGGAGAGGGAAGGCGGTGAGCCCTCTACTCCTGGCGCGAACGTTCTGCCGTCGCCTCTGCCGTCGTCTGAAGGCGTGCAAGGCGAGCAGCCAGCGGACCCTCCGGTGCCGCCGACCAAAGACGAGGCTGTGGCGAGGCTACTCCTCCAGGTCAGCTCACCAGCGCGCCGTTATCTAGAGAAGGCGACTTCGGCACCCCGCCCCCTGGAAGCCGGCACCGCCAGCTCGGCGGCTCCAGACGCCGAAGCGACGAGCACCACACCTGTTGGGTGGGTGCGGGGAGGCGGCACAGGGCCACTGAACCGGGCGCTCCTGGACGTCCAGGCGAAGCTCCGCGCTGAGGGCGACGCCCTCCAGAGCTAGAACAAGGCGTTCCTAGCGTCGCGGGCAGCCGTCCGAGTATGTCTTTTCTTTGGGCCTTTGTTTTTCTTGTTCCTCTCTGTGGGGGCGTGCCAGCGCACCCACTGGGTGTAGTCCCCAAGTTTCGAGCAGGCTGCTGAGCAGGCGGCCCGAAACTCCAATTGATGAACTTTTGGGTACTAACTTTGTCTGAAATGCTTGTTGCAGGATTACCACAACCTCCGCGTCACTGCCTTCAACCGTAATGTTGAAGAGCTGGGCAAGCAGACCGCCGACTTGGCGGAGGGCCGGAGTAAGTCCTTCCCTCTTTTTCTTCTCTATGGGGGCGCGCTAGCGCACCCGCGGGCTGTAGTCCCCGAGATTCGGGCCGACTGCTGAGCAGTCGGGCCGGATCTCCCCGGCGACCTTCTTTATTGACGACTATTGTCTTTCTTTCTTTCCTTCAGGAGCCAATGCTGCTCTTCAACAATAGTTGAGCGAAGCCAACTCCGCCCTGCTCGCCAAAGGGGAGGAGTGCAGCAGGCTTGCCAGAGAGCGCGATCTGCTGGCCACTCAATTGGCGGAGCAGAAGGAGCTGCTTGCGAAGTCGCAGCGGGAGACGGAGGAGACGGAAACCGCCCTCTTGGCTGAGTTCGTGAGCGAGCGCTCCTCCTGGTTTGACAAGGAGGCGCTGCTGTCCTTTGGCTTCCACGAGATTGAAGACATCGTTGATGGTGAGTCTCTTTATTTTCTTTCTTCGAGCTGCCGACTTAGATCGTGCCGATTCCTGGTTTTTGAGTTGCTTTGTTCGTTTCTTCATGTCTTTTGCAGACTTCTTCCCTAGGCAGTCGCAGGCCGCTATCCAGGCCATCGAGTCCGATCGCGAAAGTCGGAGGGTGGAGGGCGCGGAGATCGCCGCCGATGCCCCCCGGACTCTTGATGAGCACATCTTGAGCATCGAGGCTCGCCTTCGGCCGGCTCACCGGATGCTGCGCCAGCTTCAGTGCGTCGGTGCCTAGGCGATTTCCGCCCTTTGGCCGGATATGCAGCCCCAGCCTGACGGCCAACTGGTTGGAAGTCGCGGCTGGTTGCCTCGAGGCCTGGAAGGGCTCTTCGACCCGGGCTGGAGCGCGCCGGGCCTTGGAGTTCGTCAAGGCATGGTACCCGGGGCTGGATCTAGACCGGTTGGCCATGCTTCGGTCGGAGGCCCAGCCGGAGCTGGCGGCTATGGAAGACGCCCTCGTCAAGCATGCTGCGGCGATCGCCAAGCACACCGACACGAGCATCTTCGTCCCCGAGCGGTCTGAAGACGGCGAGGAGGTACCGCCGGAGTGGTTTGGGATGAACCCAGACTACGGCAAAGACTCGGCGGAGGTGATTGGCTCCAGCGTTGAGGAGGAGGACGAGGCGGAGGATGATGGCAAGGCGGAGGCACCAGAAGACGGAGCAGACGGCCCGCCTCAGCCCGACCGCGCTTCCAGCAACGAGCCGCGTGCTACCGACCCAACTGCTGCCAGAGGCGATCAAGCCGAGACTAGCCGGCCGACCGCCCCGACGCCTGACGCTGGCGCCTCCTCCGATCCCCCGAATCCATCTGTCGCCTCCTAAGATGCCGCTGTGTCTTTTGTTTTATCTGCTTCAGTAGTCTTTTGAAGAACTTGTTAATTCGCACAATTCCACCCGCGGGGTGTATTTTGAACCTCTACTCGACAATTCGGCCAAGGGCCTATGTTATATATATATATATATATATATATATATATATATATATATATCTTTTCTTACTCATTGTTCTTTTGGCTGTTTTCCTTTGCCGCTTTCTCTTAGTTGCCTGTCTTGCCAATCGGACAGCTGCTTCTGCGGACTGTTGCTGGGTCAAGTGCTAGGCTACTTTGGGAAAGCAAGTACTTGCCGATTTCAAGATTGTTTGAGCAAATTGGATAGAAAACGACAATCCGACTGTCCGAGAGTCAGTTTGCGAGAAAGGCTGGAAGCCGTCTTGAGCTATGTTTTATGCTTTGAGTCCTTAGCCATTTTTCATGCGAGCACCCATTCTACCTTACCTCTGCCCACCGTACAGTCGCTCTGCGAGCTGTGGCTTCTAACAGAAGACGGCTTAGGTGTTACACACTACTTGTCCGGCTGCAGGAAGCATTTCATAGTGCAAGGCGGCAAGTCCCCGGGCCGACTTGTCGAGCCCGGTGCCAAGTGGCATGACAAAGATTAACATACTTGTAGGCATAATTTTTATCATACAGACAAAAGAGGGCAGTCCCCGAGCTCGTCTCGGGGGGCCCGAAGTCTTGGTACTTTAATACAAAAGGTAGCGTGGTACATACTGCATCAACTGTAAAATCTTCGGAGAAGATTTGCATTCCATGCCCACTCTGTCTCCTTGCCGGAGTCGTCCCTCTTGCGTGCTCGGGGCTTCTGAGTGTCGATCAGGTAGTAGGAGTCGTTGCCTAGTACTTTGCTGATGATGAAAGGGCCTTCCCAAGGTGGCGACAGCTTGTGCTGGCCGGCTGTTCACTGGATCAGCCAGAGTACAAGGTCGCCTTCTTGGAAAGATCTTGGCCTGACCTTCCTGTTGTGGTATCGGCGCAGGCTCTGCTGGTAGATGCTGGACCGGCTGAGTGGCAACAGCCGGCCCTCTTCCAGCAAATCGACGCCGTCTTGTCGTGCTTCTTCTACTTCCTCCTCGGTGTACATGGTGACTCGTGGGGAGTCGAACTCTATGTCCGTTGGGATGACGGCTTCAGCACCGTAGACGAGGAAGAAGGGCGTGAAGCCGGTTGACTTGTTTGGAGTCGTGCGCAGACTCCAGAGGACGGCTGGCAGCTCGTCGAGCCAGCAGCCAGCCGAGCGCTCCAGAGGCTCGATCAACCGAGGCTTGATGCCAGACAGGATGAGGCCGTTTGCTTGCTCCACTTGGCCGTTTGACTGCGGGTGGGCGATGGACGCTAGGTCCAGTCAGATGCCCTGTGTTGCGGAGAAACAGGCCAAGGCGCCTTTGGCAAAATTTGTGCCGTTGTCGGTGATGATGCTGTGTGGTATGCCGTACAGAATTATGATATCGGTGATGAAGGTCACGGCAGTCGGACCGTTCAGTTTCTTAATTGGCTTCACTTCCACCCACTTGGTGAACTTGTCCACTGCGACAAGTAGGTGAGTTAGACCACGTCGTGCTGTTTTGAATGGTCCCACCATGTCTAGACCCCAAACGGCGAAAGGCCAAGCAATGGGGATGGTCTTGAGCACGGAATCCGACTGGTGCGGCTTGGAGCTAAACTTCTGGCACCCTTTGCATTTTTGGACCAACTCCTTGGCCTCTTCCAAGGCAGTCAGCCAAAAGAAACCGTGCCGAAAAGCTTTGGCGACGAGTGCTCTTGAAGCCGCATGGTGGCCACATTCGCCTTGATGGATGTCTTTGAGGATCGCCTGGCCTAGCTCTGGCTCTACGCAGCGCTGGTAGACACCAGTGATGCTGCGCCTGACCAGCTCTCTATTGATTATGGTATAGGCTGCTGCCCGGTGTTGTACATGCCGAGCTGAGGTCTCATCAGTTGGTAGCTCTTTGTTCACTAGGAATTTGAGGATCGGCTGGGCCCATGAGGGTGCTGCTATTTCTTCGACTACCAGAACTGCGACTTGGATGAGGGCGGCTGGGCTGGGAGGCGGCGGGCTGGAGTCAACAGCCGCTTGCTGGGCTGATGAAGTCCCCAGGACGACTGGCTGGGTCCTTGGGCCGAGTTCTAGAATCTTCGAGTCCGTCACCGCAGTCCCCGGGCCGGGCTCGACTGTGGCAGCTTTGGAGTCGGATCCGCCGTCTTCGGGAGGAGCTGGCACAAAAATGGAGTCTGATTCTGGTGAAGCCTTGACAGACGGCTTGAGGAGGCATTGAAGGGCGACGCCAGATGGTATTGCTTGGCAGGTAGAGCCAATTCGTGCCAAGGCGTCTGCTTGGTCATTGTCGTTTCTTAGCACATGGAGGAACTCGCACCCTTCGAAATATCCGCTGAGTTGCTGTACGAGGAAACGGTAGCTCGCCATGTTTGCGTCTTTCGCGTCCCAGTCGCGAGATGACTGCTGGACCACTAAGTCTGAGTAGCCATAACACAAGATCCGGCGGATGCCAAGTTCTTTGGCAAGCCGGAGCCCGTGAATGAGTGCCTCGTACTCGGCCACGTTGTTGGAGGCGGCAAAATGGATTTGCAGTGCATATTTGAGCTTGTCTCCTTTGGGAGAGGTGAGGACGACGCCGGCTCCCAAGCCAGTGCGCATCTTGGAGCCGTCGAAGTGCATCCGCCAATGGGTGGAGTCAGGCGCTGGAGGCAGGTACTGGGTCTCGGCCCAGTCGACGAGGAAGTCGGCCAATGCTTGTGATTTGATGGCGGTGCGGGGCTGGTAGTAGATGGTGTAAGGAGCCAGCTCTATGGCCCACTTGGCCACTCGACTAGAGGCATCTCGGCTACCGATGATCTCGGCAAGTGGAGCCGTGCAGACCACCGTGATTGGATGCTCTTGAAAGTAAGGCTTCAATTTCTTGGCGTCAAAGTGCACGCCATAGCACATCTTATGGTAGTGGGGGTAGTTCTGCTTGGAGGTCGACAGTACCTCGCTCAGGTAATATACTGGTCTTTGGACAGGTAGCGCCTTGCCTTCCTCCTTGCGCTCTACTACAATGACTGTGCTGACCACTCGGCTGGTGGCGGCGATGTACAGGAGCATAGGTTCCTTGGGAGTCAGAGTCGCCAGGACGGGCAGGGTAGTCAGCATCTTCTTCAACTGGTGGAAAGCTTCGTCCGCCTTATGGTTCCACTCGAAAAAAGTGGTCTTCTTCATGAGTTGGTATAAGGGGAGAGCTTTCTCGCCCAGCCGACTGATGAATCGGCTGATGGACGCCAAGCAGCCGGTGAACTTCTGCATATCCAGCAGTCGGCTAGGTACCTCCATTCCCTCGATGGCCTTGATTTTTACTGGGTTGCATTCTATGCCGCGTTCAGAGACCAGGAAACCTAGCAGCTGGCCGGCTGGTACTCCGAAGACACACTTCTTGGGGTTGAGCATGATCTAGAACCGCCGCAGGTTCTCAAAGGTCTCCTTGAGGTCTTCCAGCAATGTTCCTCGCTTTTCCATCTTCACCACCACGTCATCCACGTAAATGTGGGCGTTCCTGCCGAGCTGCTTGAGGAGGCACTTCTGCATGCAATGCTGAAAGGTGGCGCCGGCATTCCTCAAGCCGAACGTCATGGTGAGGTAGCAGAATGCTCCAAACGGTGTGACGAAGGCGGTCTTCAATCTGTCAGCCGGGTTCAGCTTGATCTGGTGATATCCCGAGTACGCATCCAAGAAACTCAACAGCTTGCATCCGGCTATGGAGTCTATCACCTGATCAATTCTCGGCAGAGCAAACGGGTCCTTGGGGCAGGCCTTGTTGAGGCTCGTGTAGTCAATACACATTCGCCATTGCTTGTTCTTCTTTAGCACCATGACCGGATTTGCTAGCCACTCCGGGAAGAAAACTTCCATAATGAAGCCGGCTGCTAGGAGTCGGGCTATCTCTTCTCTGACAACTCTTCTCTTCTCTTCTGATAAGCGGCGCAGGGGCTGCCTGACCGACTTTGCATCAGATCAGACGTGTAACTTGTGCTCGGCGAAATCCGTCGGCACACCTGGCATGTCCTTGGGAGACCATGCGAAGATGTCCCGATTCTCACGGAGGAAATCGACGAGCTCGCCTTCCTATTTGCTGTTGAGGTTTGCACCTACGACGGCATACCTCTCTGGGTGCTCCGGATCCAAGGGTATCTTCTTTGTCTCTTTGGCCGGCTTGAACGAACCTTCGGCTTCCGACTCCTTTGGGTCGGGCGATATCTCCGGCTGCTTGCCGGCCATCGCCACAACTCGCTCAAGGAGTCGCTTCTCGACTGCAATCACCAGGGACTCGGCCAAGCGACTACTCTCGGCCGTGCAAGCGGACGACTTCCGGTAGTCGCCGGCCATAGTTAGAATTCCCCTGGAACTGGGCATCTTCATCTTGAGGTAGGCGTAGTGGGGGAACGCCATGAACTTGGCCAAGGCGGGCCGGCCAAGTAGCGCATGGTATGGGCTCTCAAGGTCCACTACCTCAAACCAAACAGACTCTCTTCGGAAGTGATCTTTGTCCCCAAAAAGGATGTCAATCAGGATCTTGCCGATTGGTGAGCAGGAAAGCCCAGGAACAATGCCGTGGAACACAGTCCGGCTATTCTGAAGCTGTCTCTGCTTGATTCCTAACTTCTCCATGGTGTCCTTGTACAGGATGTTGATGCTGCTGCCCCCATCTATCAGAACTCGTGAGAAACATGCGGCCCGTTTGTCCGTGGCAAAGGTAGCGTCCAGGACCAAGGCGTAGGAGCCCGGACTCAGCATCACTTCTAGGTGGTCAGCCCTGCTCCAGCTGATGGGCCTCTCAGACCAGTGCATGAACTCTGGCATCTCTGAGGCTACTGCGTTCACCTCTTGTCGCTGCAGCCGCCTACTGCATTGATCATTAGCCACACTAGTGAACACCACGTAGGCTCCGTGCTCTTCAGGGTATTCTTCTTGTACTGCACCGACTGGCCTGACTGCCGGCTGCTGGGGCGGAGGCGGGGGCGGCTGCCCAGCAGGCGGGGGTGGCAGAAGGCCGTCTCCCTTGGCGATCCTGGTGAGCCAGTGGCACTTCCAGGTGGTGTGATTCGATGGCTTCGTGCCGCTGTGGAACTTGCAAGGTCCATCCAAGATCTGCTTGTAGGAGAAGGCCGGCAACCAGTTCGGCTTGCCGCCTTTCTGTCGCTTGGGCGGAGGCTGCTCTTCTGGCTGCTGGGCTTCAACGGTCGCGACCTGCCGGCTGCTGGAAGCCGGCTGCGGGGCCTTGCGCTTGTTGTCGCCCTGCTGTTGTCGCCGTCCGGTGTCCGCCGCCGGAGTTCTTGGAGCCGGAGGAGCTACTTTGCCAGTCGTGCTGATTTGAATTTCCGTCTTCATGGAGGAGTCGGTCGTAGCGTACTTGTCCGCTATGATCAGCAGCTCTTCGAGGGTCTCTGGCTCGTCGCAGAGGAGCTTGTGCTTGAGGAGGGTGCCTTCTCGGCATCCGGCTGTGAAGCACTCCATGGCCTGCACCTCGTGCACGCCCTCACAGGAGTTCCGGAGCTCAGCCCAACGCGTGAGGTAGTCGCGAGTCGACTCGTCAGGAACTTGCACGCACAAGGAGAGCTGACGAGGCTTGGGAGGACGCTTGTACGTGCTGGTTAAGTTGCGGACGAATGCTTCAGCGAAGTCGACCCAGCTATTGATGCTGCGGGGATTTAGGCTGTTCAGCCATGTCCGGGCTGTGCCCTGGAGCATGAGCGGAACGTACTTTATGGCGACACACTTTGTTGCCGTTTGCTATGCTGACGGCCGTGGAGTAGTCGACTAGCCAGTCTTCCGGCTTCACGGAGCCGGTATACTTAGGCGTGTCTCTTGGGAGCGTGAACCCTCTGGGAAAGGGCTCGTCCCGAATGCGGGGACTGAAACAAGGCGTACCCAGCTCATCTTCTTCTTCCAGCGCCAGGGACCGGTGAAGTCGGTCGATCCGGTGGCGGGCGTCGTTCTCTCCAACTCCCTCTCGGCGGCCAAGGCGGTCACCAAGAGTCGGATGGTCAACAGGCAGCGGGGAGAATCGCCTCTCCTTGCGGGGAGGAGGAGGCAGACAGTCGTCCCGTCGTTCCACTACTCTCGGGCGGCCGTCTCGGTCGCGCTCTATGGTAATCTGAGTTCGACTGTGGCTGACAGCCGGCTCCTTGTCCTTTCTTCCTCGGGCACCGCCAGTCGGTGTCCGAGACGTCACACCTTGATCTCGGTGCGGGTCGTTGTTTGGCCACTGCGGCGCCTCCGTGCGGTAGCCGGCCTCGTTCTGCGCGGCGGCCACGTCGAGGAGCCGCTGGACTCGCTCCATCTTGAGGCGGTGCTCTCCGCCCTTGTAATTGTCCAGCTCATCCGCCGCTGCCTGGGCGGCTCGGATGTTCTCCGCTGGCATGGCATGCACGGGGCGGCTAGCCCCAAACAGGCTGGCGATGGCTACACCGCGCTGCTGAACCGTGCCAAGGCGACTGGGCCCTGCCGGGGCTGGCGAGCCGCCAACAGCGCGATCCATCTCCCACTGGTAAGCTTCTGACAAGCGTCTCATGTTGGCCAGCTTCTTCGCGCCTTCAACAAGCTGAAGGCGGCGCGCTTCCAACGTCTCTGCGTCAGCATCTTCCGGATTGGGCGCAGCTAGGTCTTGCAGTGCCGCGCCGAGCGAGTCGAGCGCCCCTCCGCCAGGGAACTCGTCATGACTAATGACCAGCACCTCAGTGACAGTGCTTCCGTCGCTCTCCGCGTGGGGGAGGGGTTCGTCGTAGACCACCACATTGGTGGCAAACGTGTCGACCGACGCGGCGTCGGAGTCGACTAGCATCGGGTCGGTGGAGCCTACGGACTCCAAGTCTACGGCAGGCTCGCCGGAAACGTGGAGTTGATCGAGGAGGCCCGCGAGGAGGTTTTCGGGGCCGCCCGCGCCTGCGTCGGTCGCAGGTTCGTCGGAGAGGCGGACCTCGCCGACAAGTTCGGCCAAGGAGCTGGCAGCGCAGGCGATCTCAACGCCGCGTAGCGCATCGTGGCAAACTTCGTCTGGCGTGCCTGGCTGGCTGCGCTCGCCAGGGAGGAAAAGGGTTCCCATCCAGAACAGATCTCCGGACGGTGGTGCACCTAGCCCCACGGTGGGCGCCAAATGTCGGGGGTTGGGTGCGACATATGCCAACAGATGGCTTATCATGGTGGGGGCAAGTAGAACATCGTCGGTGCCTGGAAACGGGATGAGGCGAAGACATGCACGCCGACGAATCTTACCCAGCTTCGGGGCTCTCCGGGGAGATAACACCGCTACTGCTGCTCTGTGGGGTCTCCGCATGATCACTATGGTTAAATGTTTACACGGTTGCCCCTTGAGCTGGGTCTGGTGCTGGGAGAGGGCAAGGCTAGCTCTCTCCCTCTATCTGGTGTGGTATAGAACTACTGGGATCCAACCCTTTGCATGGGTGCCCTAGGGGGTTTATATAGGCCTACCCCCTAGGGGTACAATGGTAATTCGACTAGGCGCGGCCCCAGCCGTCAGTGCCTTCGACCTCCGGATTTTCTGCCGACTGCTGGGGCCCGCCGACTGGTGGGCCCCGCCGACTGGTCTGGTACGGAGCCGACAGGCCGCATCCGCCATGGGCGGGTCTTGCCGGCTGCTAGTTACTGTAGCCGTGCTCCTGATGACGCAAGCTCGGTCATGGGGTCGTGGCAACAGCCCCGCCGCCTGGCGGGTGATCACTGTGGCCACTCCCCATCTCTTCTTGATTAATGGCGTGGGGGCCCGGGGGGAGGGCTCGGCCGACTCCCCCGGGCCGACTCCCGACGGGTCCGACTGGCGGTGCTCCCGCTGTCTCCCGAGGTCTCACTGACTGGTGGGCCCCGCTACCTCCAGGCCGTACAGACAAGCCGTCGTGGGCGCAGGACCAGGTACAGTGATGCTGATGTCAGGGCCGGCTGGGCAACAGTGCCACGCCGCAGGGACATCTTCCCTAGTACGGCGCGATGTAGCCATGCCTGCCCTTGGTAAGGGGCGGGGAGTGGGCTTCATTGTAGCTACGCCCCTGCCCTGTCCCCCTCGATGAGGTCACGGTTTGTTGGAGTCGCCGGCCGACTCCCCAAAGCCGGCTTCTCTGGAAGTCGCCCCTGGGACTCGGCCGTGAGCGGGCAGTCGGCCGTCTTGCCGTAGACTCCCCAAGAGGCGGCTCTTCGCCCTGTGGCCTTGAGGGGCGCAGCCTGCCTCGATGTCTTGGAAGGTCATGGGCTTCGGGTTGGCCTACCCGTGGCCTATTACTCCAACAATGTATATAAGTATATACCCGTGATCATCTCCCTAGTGATCAAGGCCCGATAGTATAGCATGGCAGACAAACAAGAATGTAGGGCCACTGATGATAAACTAGCATCCTATACTAAGCATTTAGGATTGCACGTAAGGTATCAATCAATATTAGCAAGGACATTTTGGAGAACGTAGCAGAAATTCAAAAAATTTCCTACGTGTCACCAAGACCAATCTATGGAGAGACTAGAAACGAGAGAGAGGAGTGCATCTTCATACCCTTGAAGATCGCAATGTGTAAGTGTTACAAGAATGCGGTTGGTGGAGTCATACACGCAGCGATTCAGATCTCGGTCGATTCCGATCTAAGCACCGAACAACGTCGCCTCCGCGTTCAACACATGTACAGCCCAGTGACGTCTCCCACGTCTTGATCCAGCAAGGAGAGAGGGAGAGGTTGGGAAGACTCCGTCCAGCAGCAGCACAACGGCGTGGTGATGGTGGAGGAGCGCGGTACTCCAGCAGGTCTTCGCCAAGCACTACGAGAGACGAGGAGGGAGAGGGGTAGGGCTGCTCCAAGAGAGAGAGAGCAAATCACATGTGTTGGGCAACCCCATACCTCAAGTATATATAGGGGAAGGGGAGGGGCTGCGCCCCCTCTAGGGTTCCCTCCCCAAGTGGGGGCGGCAGCCCTAGATCCCATTTAGGGTGGCGGCCAGAGGGGAGAGGGAGAGAGGGGGGCGCCCTAGGGTGGGCTTTAAGGCCCATCTAGACCTAGGGTTTGCCCCATCCCACTCTCCCTGCGCCTTGGGCCTTGGTGGGGTGGCGCACCAGCCTACCTGGGGCTGGTCCCCTCCCACACTTGGCCCATGCAGCCTTCTGCGGCTGGTGGCCCCACCTGGTGGACCCCCGGGACCCTCCCGGTGGTCCCAGTACGTTACCGATAGCACCCGAAACTTTTCCGGTGACCAAAACGGGACTTCCCATATATAAATCTTTACCTCCGGACCATTCCGGAATTCCTTGTGACGTCCGGGATCTCATCCGGGACTCCGGACAACATTCGGTAATCACATACATACTTTCCCTATAACCCTAGCGTCATCGAACCTTAAGTGTGTAGACCCTACGGGTTCGGGAACCATGTAGACATGACCGAGAAAACTCTCCGGCCAATAACCAACAGCGGGATCTGGATACCCATGTTGGCTCCCACATGTCCCATGATGATCTCATCGGATGAACCACGATGTCAAGGATTCAATCGATCCCGTATACAATTCCCTTTGTCTATCGGTATGATACTTGCCCGAGATTCGATCGTTGGTATCCCGAAACCTCGTTCAATCTCGTTATCGGCAAGTCTCTTTACTCGTTCCGTAATACATCATCCCATGATCAACTCCTTGGTCACATTGTGCACATTATGATGATGTCCTACCGAGTGGGCCCAGAGATACCTCTCCGTTACACGGAGTGACAAATCCCAGTCTTGATTCGTGCCAACCCAACAGACACTTTCGGAGATACCCGCAGTGCACCTTTATAGCCACCCAGTTACGTTGTGACGTTTGGTACATCCAAAGCATTCCTATGGTATCCGGGAGTTGCACAATCTCATGGTCTAAGGAAATGATACTTGACATTAGAAAAGCTTTAGCATAGGAACTATACGATCTTGTGCTAGGCTTAGGATTGGGTCTTGTCCATCACATCATTCTCCTAATGATGTGATCCTGTTATCAATGACATCCAATGTCCATGATCAGGAAACCATGACCATCTATTGATCATCGAGCTAGTCAACTAGAGGCTTACTAGGGACATGTTGTGGTCTATGTATTCACACATGTATTACGGTTTCCGGTTAATACAATTATATCATGAACAATAGACAATTATCATGAACAAGGAAATATAATAATAACTATTTTATTATTGCCTCTAGGGAATATTTCCAACAGTCTCCCACTTGCACTAGAGTCAATAATCTAGTTCACATCACTATGTGATTGTAATGAATCCAACACCCATGGGGTATGTTCATATCTTGCTTGTGAGAGAGGTTTATCAGTCAATGGGTCTGAACCTTTCAGATCCATGTGTGCTTTACAAATCTCTATGTCATCTTGTAGATGCAGCTACCACGCGCTACTTGGAGCTATTCCAAATAACTGCTCTACTATACGAATCCGGTTTACTCCTCAGAGTCATCCAGATTAGTGTCAAAGTTTGCATCGACGTAACTCTTTATGACGAACTCTTTTACCACCTCCATAATCGAGAAAATTCCTTAGTCCACTAATTACTAAGGATAAATTCGACCGCTGTCATGTGATCCATTCCTGGATCACTCTTGTACCCCTTGACTGACTCATGGCAAGGCACACTTCAGGTGCGGTACACAGCATAGCATACTGCAGAGCCTACATCTAAAGCATAGGGGAATACCTTCGTCCTTTCTCTCTCTTCTGCCGTGGTCAGGTCTTGAGTCTTACTCAATGCTCACACCTTGTAACACAGTCAAGAACTCCTTCTTTGCTGATCTATTTTGAACTCCTTCAAAATCTTGTCACGGTATGTATTCATTTGAAAGTACTATTAAGCGTTTTGATCTATCCTTATAGATCTTGATGCTCAATGTTCAAGTAGCTTAATCTAGGTTTTCCATTGAAAAACACTTTTCAAATAACCCTGTATGCTTTCTAGAAATTCTACATCATTTTTGATCAACAATATGTTAACAACATATACTCATCAAAAATTCTATAGTGCTCCCACTCACTTCTTTGGAAATACAAGTTTCTTATAAACTTTGTATATACCCAAAATCTTTGATCATCTCATCAAAGCGTACATTCCAACTCCGAGATGCTTACTCCAGTCCTTAGAAGGATTGATGGAGCTTTGCATACTTGTTAGCATCTTTCAGGATTGACAAAACCTTATGGTTGTATCACATACAACCTTTCCTCAATAAAAACGTCGAGGAGACAATGTTTTGACATCCTTTCTGCAAGATTTCATAAATAATGCAGTAACTGCTAACATCATTCCAACAGACTCTTAGCATCGCTACGAGTGAGAAAGTCTCATCATAGTCAACTCCTTGAACTTGTCGGGAAACATTTTAACGACACGTCGAGCTTTCTTAATGGTGACACTTACCATCATTGTCTGTCTTCCTTTAAAAATCCATCTTCACCTAACAGCCTTACGACCATCAAGTAGTTCTTTCAAAGTATATACTTTGTTTTATACATGGATCCTCTCTCGGATTTCATGGCCTCGAGCCATTCGTCAGAATCCAGGCCCACCACCGCTTCTCCATATCTCGTAGGTTCATTGTTGTCTAGCAACATGACTTCCAAGACAGGATTACGTACCACTCTGAAGTAGTATGCATCCTTGTTGACCTATGAGGTTTGGTAGTGACTTGATCCGAAGTTTCATGATCACTATCATAAGCTTCCACTTCAATTGGTGTAGGTGCCACATGAACAACTTCATGTGCCCTGCTACACACTAGTTGAAGTGACGGTTCAATAACCTCATCAAGTCTCCACCATCCTCCCACTCAATTCTTTCGAGAGAAACTTTTCCTCGAGAAAGGACCCGTTTCTAGAAACAATCACTTTTGCTTCCAGATCTGAAATAGGAGGTATACTATGAAGATCCGCATTGGGTTCGAGCTTATCAGCCTGAAACGTTTTCATATAAGCATCGCTGCCCCAAACTTTTAAGAAACGACAGCTTAGGTTTCTCTAAACCATAGTTCATACGGTGTCGTCTCAACGGAATTGTGTGGTGCCCTATTTAAAGTGAGTGCGGTTGTCTCTAATGCCTAACCCATAAACGATAGTGGTAATTCGATAAGAGACATCATGGTATGCACCATATCCAATAGGGTGCAGTTGTGATGTTCGAACACACCATCACACTATGGTGGTCCAGGCGGTATTAGTTGTGAAACAATTTCCACAATGTCTTAATTGTGTGCGAAACTCCTAACTCTGATATTCATCTATATGATCATATCATAGACCTTTTGTCATCTTGTCACGACGATCTTCAACTTCACTCTGAAATTACTTAAACCTTTCAATAATTCAGACTTGTGTTTCATCAAGTAAATATACTCAGTATCTACTCAAATCATCTGTGAAGTAAGAACATAACGATATCCACTACGTGCCTCAGCACTTATTGGACTGCACACATCAAAATGTATTACTTCCAACAAGTTGCTTTATTGTTCCATCTTACTGAAAATGAGGCCTTTCAGTCATCTTGCCCATGTGGTATGATTTGCATGTCTCATGTGATTCAAAATCAAGTGAGTCCAAATGATCCATCTGCATGGAGTTTCTTCATGCATATCTACCAATGGACATGGTTCGCATGTCTCAATCTTTTCAAAAACGAGTGAGTCCAAAGATCCATCAACATGGAGCTTCTTCATGCGTTTTATACCAACATGACTCAAACGGCAGTGCCACAAGTATGTGGTACTATCGTTACTATCTTATATCTTTTGGCATGAACATGTGTATTACTACGATCGAGATTCAATAAACCATTCATTTTAGGTGCAAGACCATTGAAGGTATTATTCAAATAAACAGAGTAACCATTATTCTCCTTAAATGAATAACCGTATTGCGATAAACATAATCCAATCATGTCTATGCTCAACGCAAACACCAAATAACAATTATTTAGGTTGAACACCAATCTCGATGGTAGAGGGAGCATGCGATGCTTGATCACATCGACCTTGGAAACACTTCCAACACATATCGTCATCTCACCTTCAGCTAGCCTCCGTTTATTCCGTAGCCTTTTATTTCGAGTTACTAACACTTAGCAACTGAACCAGTATTTCAATACCCTGGTGCTACTAGGAGTACTAGTAAAGTACACATTATAATGTATATCCAATATACTTTTGTCGACCTTGCCAGCCTTCTCATCTATCGGGTATCTAGGGTAGTTCTGCTTCATTGACCGTTCCCCTCATTACAGAAGCACTTAGTCTCGGGTTTGTGTTCAACCTTGGGTTTCTTCACTAGAGCAGCAACTGATTTGCCGTTTCATGAAGTATCCCTTCTTTCCCTCGCCCTTCTTGAAACTAGTGGTTTTACTAACCATCAACAATTGATGCTCCTACTTGATTTCTACTTCCACGGTGTCAAACATCGCGAATTGCTCAAGGATCATCATGTCTATCCCTGATATGTTATAGTTCATCACTAAGCTCTAATAGCTTGGTGGTAGTGACTATGGAGAACTATAACTATCTCATCTGGAGGATTAACTCCCACTCGATTCAAGTGGTTGTAGTACTCAGACAATCTGAGCACATGCTCAACGATTGAGCTTTTCTCCCTTAGTTTGCAGGCTTAAGAAACTTGTCAGAGGTCTCATACCTCTTGACGTGGGCACTAGTCTAAAATTCCAATTTCAGTCTTTAGAACATCTCATATGCTCTGCGACGTTTCAAAAACGTATTTGGTGCCTCCATTCTAAACCGTTAGTATTACGTACTAAACTATCACGTAGTCATCAAAACGTGTATGTCAGATGTTTCCCAACATCTACAGACGACGCTCGAGGTTCAACATACTGAGCGGTGCATTAAGGACATAGCCCTTCTGTGCAGCAATGAGGACAATCCTCAGTTCACGGACTCAGTCCGCATAATTGCTACTGTCAACTCTCAACTAAATTTTCTCTAGGAACATATCTAAAACAGTAGAACCAAAGCATGAGCTACGACATAAATTGCAAAGACCTTTTGACTATGTTCATGATAATTAAGTTCATCTAATCAAATTATTCAATGAACTCCCACTTAGATAGACATCCCTCTAGTCATCTAAGTGATACATGATCTGAGTCAACTAGGCCGTGTCTGATCATCACGTGAGACGGACTAGTCATCATCGGTGAACATCTTCATGTTGATCGTATCCACTATATGACTCATGTTCGACCTTTCGGTCTTCCGTGTTCCGAGGCCATGTCTGTACATGCTAGGCTCGTCAAGTCAACCTAAGTGTTTCGCATGAGTAAATCTGGCTTACACATATTGTATGCGAACGTTAGAATCTACCACACCCGATCATCACGTGGTGCTTCGAAACAATGAGCCTTCGCAACGGTGCACAGTTAGGGGGAACACTTTTCTTGAAATTTCAGCGAGGGATCATCTTATTTATGCTACCGTCGTTCTAAGCAAATAGATGTAAACATGACAAACATCACATGCAAATCATAAAGTGACATGATATGGCCAATATCATCTTGCGCCTTTTGATCTCCATCTTCAAGGCGCGACATGATCACCTTCGTCACCGGCATGACACCATGATCTCCATCATCGTGTCTTCATGAAGTTGCCTCGCCAACTATTACTTCTACTACTATGGCTAACGGTTAGCAATAAAGTAAAGTAATTACATGGCGTTTTAATTGACACGAAGGTCATAAATAAATTAAGACAACTCCTATGGCTCCTGCCGGTTGTCATACTCATCGACATGCAAGTCGTGATTCCTATTACAAGAACATGATCAATCTCATACATCACATATATCATTCATCACATCCTTTTGGCCATATCACATCACATAGCATACCCTGCAAAAACAAGTTAGACGTCCTCTAATTGTTGTTGCATGTTTTACGTGGCTGCTATGGGTTTCTAGCAAGAACGTTTCTTACCTACGCAAAACCACAACGGTGATATGCCAATTGCTATTTACCCTTCATAAGGACCCTTTTCATCGAATCCGATCCGACTAAAGTGGGAGAGACAGACACCCGCCAGCCACCTTATGCATCAAGTGCATGTCAGTCGGTGGAACCAGTCTCACATAAGTGTATGTGTAAGGTCGGTCCGGGCTGCTTCATCCCACGATGCCGCCAAATCAAGATAAGACTAGTAACGGTAAGCAAATTGAACAAATCATCGCTCACAACTACTTTGTGTTCTACTCGTGCACAGAATCTACGCATAGACCTAGCTCATGATGCCACTGTTGGAGAACGTAGCAGAAATTCAAAAAATTTCCTGCGTGTCACCAAGATCAATCTATGGAGAGACTAGTAACGAGAGAGAGGAGTGCATCTTCGTACCCTTGAAGATCGCAAACAACGGCGCCTCCGCGTTCAACACAGGTACAGCCCGGTGACGTCTCCTACGCCTTGATCCAGCAAGGAGAGAGGGAGAGGTTGGGGAAGACTCCGTCCAGCAGCAGCACAACGGCGTGGTGATGGTGGAGGAGCGCGATACTCCAGCAGGGCAGCACTACGAGAGACGAGGAGGGAGAGGGGTAGGGCTGCACCAAGAGAGAGAGAGAGCAATTCACATGTGTTGGGCAGCCCCATACCTCAAGTATATATAGGGGAAGGGGAAGGGTTGCGCCCCCTCTAGGGTTCCCTCCCCAAGGGGGGGGGCAGCAGCCCTAGATCCCATCCAGGGTGGCGGCCAGAGGGGAGAGGGAGAGAGGGGGCGCCCTAGGGTGGGCCTTAAGGCCCATCTGGACCTAGGGTTTGCCCCCTCCCACTCTCCCTGCACCTTGGGCCTTGGTGGGGGGGGTGCACCAGCCTACTTGGGGCTGGTCCCCTCCCACACTTGGCCCACGCAGCCTTCTGGGGCTGGCGGCCCCACCTGGTGGACCCCCGAGACCCTCCCGGTGGTCCCGGTACGTTATCGATAGCACCCGAAACTTTTCCGATGACCAAAATGGGACTTCCCATATATAAATCTTTACCTTGGGACCATTCCGGAATTCCTCGTGACGTCCGGGATCTCATCTGGGACTCCGAACAACATTCGGTAACCACGTACATACTTTCACTATAACCCTAGCGTCATCAAACCTTAAGTGTGTAGACCCTACGGGTTCAGGAACCATGTAGACACGACCGAGACAACTCTCCGGCCAATAACCAACAGTGGGATTTGGATACCCATGTTGGCTCCCACATGTTCCACGATGATCTCATCGGATGAACCACGATGTCAAGGATTCAATCAATCCCGTATACAATTCCCTTTGTCTATCGGTATGATACTTGCTCGAGATTCGATCGTTGGTATCCCGATACCTCGTTCAATCTCGTTACCGGCAAGTCTCTTTACTCGTTCTGTAATACATCATCCCGTGATCAACTCCTTGGTCACATAGTGCACATTATGATGATGTCCTACCGAGTGGGCCTAGAGATACCTCTCCGTTACACGGAGTGACAAATCCCAGTCTTGATTCGTGCCAACCCAACAGACACTTTCGGAGATACCCGCAGTGCACCTTTATAGCCACCCAGTTACGTTGTGACGTTCGGTACACCCAAAGCATTCCTACGGTATCCGGGAGTTGCATAATCTCATGGTCTAAGGAAATGATACTTGACATTAGAAAAGCTTTAGCATACAAACTATACGATCTTGTGCTAGGCTTAGGATTGGGTCTTGTCCATCACATCATTCTCCTAATGATGTGATCCCGTTATCAATGACATCCAATGTCCATGGTCAGGAAACCATGACCATCTATTGATCAACGAGCTAGTCAACTAGAGGCATACTAGGGACATGTTGTGGTCTATGTATTCACACATGTATTACGGTTTCCGGTTAATACAATTATAGCATGAACAATAGACAATTGTGATGAACAAGGAAATATAATAATAACTATTTTATTATTGCCTCTAGGGCATATTTCCAACAGGACAGGCTATGCACCAGAATAGGATTAACGAAAAGCAGTAACATGGTACACTACTCTAATGCAAGCAGTAGAGAGGAGAATAGGCGATATCTGGTGATCAAGGGGGGGCTTGCCTGGTTGCCCTGGCAAGAAGGAGGGGTCTTAGGTGATCACAGGGGTATCAGCGTTGGTCTCAGGGTCTACCGGAAAAAAGTAACGGAGGGGGAACACAATAAATAACAAAGCAATCAAAGTATCACAAAGCATAACATGGCAATACGCGGTGCTAGAGGTGACCTAACGCAGTACTAGGTGACACCGGCAAAGGGGGGAAACATCCGGGAAAGTGTTCCCGGTGTTTCGCGTTTTTGGACAAATGGACCAGAGAGGGAAAATTGCGTGTTTTCTATGCTAGGGATGTGTGGCGAACGAACGGGCTGCATATCCAGAATCGTCTTCTCGTTCTGAGCAACTTTCATGTACAAAGTTTTTTCATCCGAGTTACGGTTTATTTTATATGATTTTTCAAAGTTTTACTCAGTTTTTAAATTTCGAAAATTAAATGTTAAATTGCTATGGGTACCCAATGGTGTACCTAGCAAAGAAGCTTACAGGTGGGTCTAGTGGACCCAGTCAATTTCTGAGTCAGCTTTGACTATTGACCTAGTCAAAATGTGAATAGTGCATGTGGGTCCCGTATGTCAGTGGGACATAATTTTTAACAATGGATTTACTTGTTTAGTTTAGACTAATTAGTAAGTGGGACCTACTGTCAGCCAACCATTAGTGGAGGGGGTTATTTACTAAACTAATTAGGGGGGTTAGTGCCTAAACTAATACGGGGGTTATCCCCCACTAACGCAACAGGGGCTGGCTGGGCTCGCACGGCGGTGGTAGCGAGCGGCGGCGAGGGCAACAACGGGGCGGGGCAGGGGCGGTAGGCAAGCAGGGGGAGGCGCTTGGCGGCCGGCTCGGTGTAGCAGCGGCAACGGCGGCCGGAGACGGGTGCAGCCGGGCGCGGAGGGCCAAGCAGCAGCGGCACGGGTGAGCCGCGCGCAGGGAGGACGGCCGGCCGACCGGAGCAGCAAGCGCGCGGCCGGGCCGGAAGCCGAGGGCGGGCGCAGGGAGCGGTGGGCTCGCCGGCCGGCCATGTCCGGCATCGAGGGGGCGCGCGGGAGGCACCATTGGGTCGGGCTCGACGGGGCGCATCCAGGGGACATCGGGATAGTCGGAGAGGGGCCGTAGCGGCGGTGGCGTGGAGCGGGGCAGCGGTGGCGCTCGGCCCTGAAGCGGGCGAGGCGGGGCGCGTGGGTACTGGAGGCTGCGGGGGAAGGCGGCCATGCGGGCGAGCGGCGGATAGGTCCGCGGCTGTCGCAAGCGGATGCGGACGGGCGAAGGCGGGCCGCAGGCGTGGCTGCAGACAAAGCGGGCGAGGGAGGAGGCGTGCGGGGCGGCACGGTCGCAGTAGTAGCAGCACCAGGGGGTGGCCGGGCTCGAGCAGAAGGCAGCGAGCGAGCAACGGCAACGCACGCGTGGGTAGTGCGGGAGGCGGGCGGCAGCAATGGGTCAAGGCCGCGGGAATGAGTGGCGTGGCGCGAGGCGGCGAGGGTGCAACAACGCGAGGACGAGCGCGGGGCGGGCGCGGCCACGGGGAACGACGAACTACGGCACGACAGCAAGGGAAAACAATGGGGAGAGAGGGTTTTGGTAGAGGAGCTCACAACGGTGTCGCCGGTGAGCTCGGGGAGGCCGAAGACTGGACAGAGCTAGGCGAATCGACGGCGAGATGGTGACGTCCGTGACGGAGAAGAGCTCGATGGTGAGGCTTGGAGCGGTCCTAGCTCGAACGGGTGCACGGGATGGACGAAGACGATAGATGCGGATCTCCTGAACGTCCTCCCACGCGAAGACGACGACGGTGAGCGCGGGGACGGGGAGGTTCGTGGCGGCGGCGGCTCTGTTGCACGCGGGAGAGAGGAGGGGGAGCAAGGGGAGAGGAGAGGGGCAGCTAGGGTTCACAGGGGGGGGGGGGGGGGGGGTTTGAGGGCACCATGTAGATGCAGGGGACGAGGGGGGCACAGGAGGAACAACAGGCGCCATGGCACGGCCATGGCCGGTTGGATGCCCTCCACGATCCCTTGTCTCTTGTAGGAGGAAGGAGAGGTGGAGGTGGGTTGGGCCTGGTGCTGTGCACTTGGGCCTCAAGTGCATAGTGCTAGGTTTTGCCTCTTTTTTTATATTACTCTTGTTTCTTTTTATTTATTTAGTTATGTTTTCTAATTCTTTTCAAATGATTTTAGCTTTATGAAATACAAAACTTGCACCACAATTTGTCATATATATTAGGCCACTGCCATAGTAGGTTTGGTACTCAAATAAAATATCTTGAAATTTCTTATAATTTAAAAAGCATTTAAAATATTGATTTGGTCCTAGTTTCAATTATTTTTGAGCGCTTAAACACTTTATAAATTTTTTGGTTGCCGTCTGTTAAATAGTTAGTGCATAATTGTAACCTTTTGAACATTTTTAATTCTTTGATTTACGAAAACTATAATTTGACTTGTTATTTGAATTTGTATTTGGACTAAGTTTGAAGCAAATGAGTTTAGCAAAATTTTAACTATGATGACTTGGCATCATTAACATAGGTTTACTGTAACTTAACTATCGGGTGTCACACCTGTTGTTTCTGTTAAAATAGGAGATCATTCTATCATGGCTTATGTGACATGGGTGCTAGTGTGTGTGCAATACCTCATTCCTTATACAAAGAAATTATGCATGATATTGTACCTACTTAGATAGAAGGTATTGATGTTATAATTAAATTTGCCAATAGAGATACTATTTCACCAGTTGGGATTGTTAGAGATATTGAAGTATTGTGTGGGAAAGTTAAATATCCTACTGATTTTCTTGTTCTTGGTTCCCCACAAGATGACGTTTGTCCCATTATATTTGGTAGACCCTTCTTGAATACTGTTAATGCTAAGATAGACTGCAAAAGGATATTGTTACTTTTGGTTTAGGGGATATGTCTCATGATTTTAATTTTGCTAAATTTCATAGACAACCCCATGATAAAGAATTGCCTAGTAAAGATGAAATTATTGGTCTTGCTTCTATTGTCGCGCCTCCTAATGATCCTTTAGAACAATATTTGCTAGACCATGAAAATGATATGTTTATGAATGAAAGAAGGGAAATAGATGAAGTATTCTTTAACCAGGGGCCTATTTTGAAACACAACATGCCTGCTGAAATTCTAGGGGATCCTCCTCCACCCAAGGGTGATCCCATGTTTGAGCTTAAACCATTACCTGATACTCTTAAATATGCTTATCTTGATGAAAAGAAGATATATCCTGTTATTATTAGTGCTAACCTTTCAGAGCAGGAAGAAGATAAATTATTGAAAACTCTGAAGAAGCACAGTGCTGCTATTGGATATACTCTTGATGATCTTAAGGGCATTAGTCCCACTCTATGCTAGCACAAAATAAAATTGGAGAAAGACGCTAAACCGGATGTTGATCACCAACGATGGTTAAATCCTAAGGTGAAAGAAGTGGTAAGAAATGAAATACTAAAGCTTCTAGAGGCAGGTATAATTTATCCTATTGCTGATAGTCAGTGGGTAAGTCATGTCCATTGGGTCCCTAAGAAGGGAGGTATTACTATTGTTCCTAATGATAAAGACAAATTGATCCCACATAGAATTGTTACAGGTTATAGAATGGTAATTGATTTCTGCAAATTAAATAAAGCTACAAGAAAGGATCATTACCCTTTAACTTTTATTGATCAAATGCTAGAAATATTATCCAAACCTACACATTTTTGCTTTCTAGGCGGTTATTCTGGTTTCTCTCAAATACCTGTGTCGAAAGAGGATCAGGAAAAGACCACTTTTACTTGCCCTTTCGGTACCTTTGCTTATAGACGTATGCCTTTTGGTTTATGTAATGCACCTGCCACCTTTCAAAGATGTATGACTACTATATTCTCCGACTTTTGTGAAAAGATTGTTGAGGTTTTCATGGATGATTTCTCCGTGTATGGAACTTCTTTTGATGATTGCTTAAGCAACCTTGATCGAGTTTTGCAGAGATGTGAAGAAACTAATCTTGTCTTGAATGGGGAGAAGTGCACTTTATGGTTAATGAAGGTATTGTATTGGGGCATAAAATTTCTGAAAGAGGTATTGAAGTTGATAAAGCTAAAGTTGATGCTATTGAAAAGATGCCATGTCCTAAGGAAATTAAAGGTATAAGAAGTTTCCTTGGTCATGCTGGTTTTTATAGGAGGTTCATTAAAGACTTCTCAAAAATTTCTAGGCCTCTGACTAATCTCTTACAAAAAGATGTTCATTTTGTCTTTGATGATGATTGTGTAGAAGCATTTGAAATACTTAAGAAAGCCTTGATTTCTGCACCTATTGTTTAGCTACCTGACTGGAATTTACCCTTTTAAATTATGTGTGATGCTAGTGATTATGCTGTGTTCTAGGACAAAGAGTTGATGAGAAATTAAATTCTATCCAATATGCTAGTAAAACTCTAGATAGTGCCCAGAGAAATTATGCTACTACTGAAAAATATTTTTTAGCGGTTGTATTTTCTTGTGATAAGTTCAGACCTTATATTGTTGATTCTAAAGTAACTGTTCACACTGATCATGCTGCTATTAAATACCTTATGGAAAATAAAGATGTTAAACCTAGACTTATTATATGGGTTCTCTTTCTACAAGAATTTGATTTGCATATTATTGATAGAAAGGGAGCTGAGAACCCCATTGCAGACAACTTGTCTAGGTTAGAAAATGTTCTTGATGACCCACTCCCTATTGATGATAGTTTTCCTAATGAACAATTAGCTGTCATAAATGCTTCTCGTACTGCTCCATGGTATGCTGATTATGATAATTACATTGTTGCTAAATTTATACCACCTAGTTTCACATACGAGCAAAAGAAAAAGTTTTTCTATGATTTAAGACATTACTTCTGGGATGACCCACACCTTTATAAAAAAGGAGTAGATGGTGTTATTAGACGTTGTGTACCTGAGCATGAACAGGAACATATCCTATGCAAGTGTCACTCTGAGGCTTATGGAGGACACCACGCTGGAGATAGAACTGCACATAAGTTACTGCAACCCGGTTTTTATTGGCCTACTCTTTTCAAAGATGCCCGTAAGTTTGTCTTGTCTTGTGATGAATGTCAAAGAATTGGTAATATTAGTAGACGTCAAGAAATGCCTATGAACTATTCACTTGTTATTGAACCATTTGATGTTTGGGGCTTTGGCTATATGGGACAGTTTCCTTCCTCTAATGGGTATACACATATTTTAGTTGCTGTTGATTACATTACTAAGTGGGTAGAAGCTATTCAAACTTGTAGTGCTGATCATAACACCTCTATTAACATGCTTAAAGAAGTTATTTTCCGAGGTTTGGAGTCCCTAGATACTTAATGACTGATGGTGGTTCACATTTTATTCATGGTGCTTTTTGTAAAATGCTTGCTAAGTATGATGTTAATCATAGAATTGCATCTCCATACAACCCACGGTCTATTGGTCAAGTAGAACTGAGTAATAGAGAGATTAAATTAATTTTGCCAAAGACTGTTAATATATCTAGAAAGAATTGGTCCAAGAAACTTGATGATGCATTACGGGCCTATATAACTGCATATAAAAATCCTATGGGCATGTCTTCGTATAAAATGGTTTATGGAAAAGCATGTCACTTACCTCTCGAACTAGAACATAAGGCATATTGGGCCATTAAAGAGCTCAATTATGATTTCAAACTTGTCGGTGAGAAGAGACTATTTGACATTAGCTCACTTGATGAGTGGAGAACCCAGGCCTATGAAAATGCCAAACTGTTTAAAGAAAAAGTTAAAAGATGGCATGACAAAGGGATACCAAAGCGTGAGTTTAATGTAGGTGATTATGTTTTGTTATACAACTCTCATTTAAGATTTTTTGCGGGAAAACTCCTCTCTAAATGGGAAGGTCCTTATGTTATCGAGGAGGTCTATCATTTCGGTGCCAAAAAAATCAACAACTTCGAAGGCACAAATCCGAAGGTGGTGAACGGTCAAAGAATCAAACATTATATCTCAGGTAATCCCATAAATGTTGAAACCAATGTTATTGATACTGTAACCCCGAAGGAGTACATAAGGGACACTTTCCAGAATGTTTCAGACTCCAAAAAGGAATAGGTATGTGGTGCGGTAAGTAAACCGACTCCAAAACAGTTATAATAACAATTTTCTCCGTTTTGGAATATTTAAGAAAATAGGAAAAAAAGAAGTAGTCCGAAAGGGACACGAGGCATCCATGAGGGTCGAGGGCGCGCCCTACCCCCTGGGCACGCCCCCTACCTCGTGGGCACCTCGTGTGCCCTCTGGACTCCGTTTCTTGCACGATACTTCTTTTGGTTGGCAAAAATTCATTATATAATCTCTCGAAGGTTTTGACCACCGTACCATGCAAATATCTCCTGCTTTTGTTTTGAGCTATTTTTCTGACAGATCTAGATCACCATGACGTCTTCAAGCGCCCCCAAGGACAAGTTTTTTGAGAAGGTCATCAACCCCTACCTCGCGGAGGTGCTACAACACCCTCAAACCATTGCGATGTGTGAGGGGGTGCTGCACATCCGCGATGTTGAGGGACCAAGGAGGACCGGAAGCGTGGAGACAAGACTCGAAGCAATGGAGCAACAAGTTTTCAAGTGCAAGGGGATGGTGGAACGCGGACTCAACGCCAACCACATGGTGATCGCGGAGTTCACCAACAACCACAAGCTGGATTCCAAGAACATTGGGGAGACCATCTGTAACACCCATGATGCGGCTATATCTCCCACGTGTCAGAGCACGACTTAGAGGCATAACCGCATAGTAGGCATGTTGCAAGAGGGGTAATCTTTACACATCCCATGTACTGAATAAGAAAGGGATAAAGAGTTGGCTTACAATCGCCACTTCACACAATACATAAATAAAGCATTACATCATCCAGAATACAATCAAGGTCCGACTACGGAACCAAAATAAAGAAAGACAACCCCTAATGCATAGATCCCCGATCGGCCCGACTGGGCTCCACTACTGATCAACTGGAAACGAAAACAACACAACGACCACGATCTTCATCGAGCTCCCACTTGAGCTCAGCTGCGTCACCTGCACTGGAATCATCGGCACCTGCAACTGTTTGGAAGTATCTGTGAGCCATGAGGACTCTGCAATCTCACACCCGCGAGATCAAGACTATTTAAGCTTATGGGTAGGAAAGGGTAGTGAGGTGGAGCTGCAGCAAGCACTAAGCATATAAGGTGGCTAACTTACGCAAATAAGAGCAAGAAGAGAAGCAATGCACGGTCGTGAACTAGAAGTGATCAAGAAGTAATCCTGAAACTACTTACGTTCAAGCATAACACAAGAACCGTGTTCACTTCCTGGACTCCGCCGGAAAGAGACCATCACGGCTACACACGCGGTTGATGCATTTTAATTAAGTTAAGTGTCAAGTTATCTACAACTGGACATTAACAAATTCCCATCTGCACATAAGCGCGGTCACGACTTTCGAAAGTTCAAAACCCTGCAGGGGTGTCCCAACTTAGCCCATCACAAGCTCTCACGTTCAACGAAGGATATTCCTTCTCCCAGGAAGACCTAATCAGGCTCGGAATCCCGGTTACAAGACATTTCGACAATGGTAAAACAAGACCAGCAAAGCCACCCGATGTGCCGACAATCCCAATAGGAGTCACACGTATCTCGTTCTCAGGGCAACACCAGATGAGACAGGCTATGAGTAAAACCACCCCTCGAGTTTCCTCGAGGTGGCCCCGCAGGCGGCTTGGTTCAGACCAACACTTAGACAAGCACTGGCCCGGGGTGGGGGCTAAAATAAAGATGACCCTCGGGCTGGCCGACCCGAGGGAAGGGTAGGTGGTGGTCAGGCAAATGGTAAAACCAAGGTTGGGCCTTCCTCGAGGAGTTTTATTCAAAGCAAACTGTCAAGGGGTCCCCATAACACCCAACCGTGTAAGGAATGCAAAATCAAGGAACATAACACCGGTATGACGGAAACTAGGGAGGCAAGAGTGGAACAAAACACCAGGCATAAGGCCGAGCCTTCCACCCTTTACCAAGTATATAGGTGCATTAAAGTAAACAAGATATAATAATGATATCCCAACAATAATCATGTTCCAACAAGGAACAAACTCCATCTTCACCTCCAACTAGGAACGCTATAAGAGGGGCTGAGCAAAGCGGTAACATAGCCAAACAACGGTTTGCTAGGAAAGGTGGGTTAGAGGCTTGACATGGAAATATGGGAGGCATGATAAAGCAAGTGATAGGTATCGCGGCATAGCAATAGAGCGAGCAACTAGCAATCAAAGATAGAAGTGATTTCGAGGGTATGATCATCTTGCCTGAGATCCTGCAAGGAAGAAGAATGAGTCCATGAAGAAGACAAATGGACGTAGTCGAACGGATCCTCACAAACGCGGCGTTATCAGAGAGAGAGTTTAGAGAGGGAGGCTGAATGAGGAGGAGAAGTAAAGAGGCGGGGCGGCGGGGCTAGCCTGATGCAGGGGTGGCGGTCGCCGGCACAGCTCCCGGTGGCCATCGGGGTTCGGTGAGGTGGCGGCAGGTCGGCGTAGAGGGAGCTCAGGCTCCTGACCGCGAGGAGTAAGACAGGGCACCGGGGGCTGAGGCAGACGGGCCCAGATCCGGCTCGGGCAGGCCGGTTGCGGGCTCGGGCGGGCCACGGCGAAGTGGGGCGCGGGGAGGGGGGACGCGTGGCGCCTTCCCGTTGGCTGCGGGCATCCTGCGTGGTGGCCGCTGGCCACTAGGACGGCGCCAAGTGGCAGGGACGAGGTGGCCAGCGGCGGAATTTGAGGAGAGGAGGTGGGAGGCGGCTGGTTGATGATTGGGGGTTGGATTTCGAGGAGGAGGAAGGAGAAGGCCAAAAATGGCATGTGGGTGTGCTTAAATAGGGTAGGGGCTAGGGTTTGGTGGGTTTGAGGCCGTTTCGAGCCGTTTGATCTCGATCGGACGGCTCCGGCGAGAGGGGAGCTAGATGGTCTGTGTAGAGGGGCTTGGGCTGAGAGGAGAGGAAAGAAGGCAACCCGGCAACCGTTTCCGGAGACCGAAAACGTCCGACGTTTGACCAACTATAATGCCGCTATAGTTATCCGTTGGGGCGTCAAACGGACTCCGAATGCGATGAAACTTGGCAGGTGGTCTACCGACAACATAACAACACCGCATGCCAACTTTCAACCCATTCCGAGAACCTTTTCTAGCCACTTATAAAATACTATTTCAGACGTGCCACGGGCGTGTGCATGTGTGTCTGGGCTCAGAACGGAAAACAGACGGAACTGGGGGAACCCGGACGGATGCATGTTTTGAAAACATGATGATGCAATGCACATGATGACATGACAAGATGCAACACGCAAGCGAAAGACACGGCAACACAGCGAATAACTGGGAGACAGCTGGCGCAACGGTCTCGGGGCGTCACAACACTCCACCACTACGAGAGGATCTCGTCCCGAGATCTAGGATGGCACCGGAGAGAAGGAAGAGGAAGAGAAGAGGTAAAACTAAGTTGCTCCTTTAACCAAATGAGTGAAACCAAAGAACCTTGCGAGGTTGAAACAAATTGAAAGAAAGAATGTAACGAAGGTGAACAAAGTTGAAAACAGTTCGTTAGAAAAGAGAAACACGGAACATTACTAGAACCTTTGTAGGTAGAAAGACATAAGAAAAGGGTTGCAATGGACAAAAGTACATGCAAGCACTCTGGTTGAAACGAGATGTACAAGGAATGATAAGGATCAATTACGACAACATGCCAGTTGGAAAAGGAAGGCATAGCAATATGAACTTGGCAAAATGAAGGAACTTGGATGAGAGTTCGGTTAGAAGAGGAATGATAGACATAACACTCCTGTTAAAACAAGATAAAGAAGGAATAAGAATGACAACACTCCGACTGTAAATGGAAGGAATTGAACATGATCTTGACAAGATGAGAGGATACTTGATGAAATCAACAACACACGGCCTCTGGAACTATTGAAAGAATGGCACAAGGGGTAAGAAAGATTTCAGACAGCACTCCGGTTGAGAAGGGAGGCAAAAACTTGACAAAATGGGAAGAACTTGAAAAGAGAGCACGACACTCCGGTTAAATGGATAAGCAAAAAGAAAGAACATGATCTTGGCACAACAAGATGATTGGACGAAAAGAGCAACGTCACCATGCCTCCGGAACAAAAGTAAGAATGGAATCAAAAGAACGGAGGAGAAAACAACATCTTCTACCTCAAATGAGCTTGAAAAGCATCTTTAGGAGAAGGGTCGAACGGAGTTGTTGGAAAACCAACAACGGAAAAAAACAAGGTTGTAGTGGGCTTATGGAGAACATCTCAAAACTATGAGGTGAAATTCTGCCAGTAATGGAAACAATAGATTGGATTGATATCAACGAGACGAGAAGCTTATTTCACCGGGATAGGAAGGATAAGATTGGATCATTGGTAAGCATCACAATAGCAACATTCCCAATGGAAGGCTTTCGGTGAAATCTAAACCAAGATACTCCAACAAAGAGATTGATGGATTGAGAAGAGCTCATGCTCGAAGAAATTGATGGGTTTAACTATCTCATTCTTGACAAATTGAGAATCATGAAACACGAAAGAAATTGTCAAGAATGACATAACACCACCGCAAGCGACAAGATATAAAGAATTGCGCTTTGGAATGCAAGATGAAGAATGCTTGAACTCCTCAAAACAAGACATGTGTTGAACACCATGTTTAGTTTTGAGTATAGCTTGGCAGATCTTCACTCCAAGAGAAATCTTGAAAAACAATTGAAGAATGAAATGAATCCTTGATGAACCACCACGTAGAAGCTCCATGAAGAACTCCGGTAACAAAATGATGATAAAAAGAAAGAGAAGTTGAAAACACAAGGTGAAGCCTTGTAATGATTTAGATGGATCTTCGCGACGATATAATTGAGAGAGCTTGGAACTCCGGAAAAAGAAAAGATGAAACAATTGAAACTGAGAATTGACTCATCGTGAACAAACTCCGGAAGAATGAATCAATCACTTGGATGAAGCAAGAATAAGAATTATGTTATGCGTATCCTTCACCAATTAAATTGATGACGAACAATGGATTTGGCATACTACTTATTCTCGTTGAAAGGAAATAAGATAGATATAGCGCAAAAATGGGAAGGTCTTCGACGAACCACCGGAAGGATTGAAACAACGAATGAATTGATATGATAACGAAGGAAGATAAATCTTGAACGAACCACCGTAAGAATTAAAAATGAACATAGCAAAGGCACAATTCACTGGGAAGGATTGGAGAACGAATGAAGACACTTGAGGGAATATAAATATATGAGAACAAAGAGATCACGAGCTGATTAGAGAATACTTGAATGATGCACCGGTATGATTTCGAGAATGAGAGCTGAAAGCTGGAATGAATAATTTTGAGAAGATGGGCTCCAGAGAATCAAACTGAAAATACTCTTAAATTGCTCCGGAAGGGTGAAAAGCATTCTCACAATCGAAAACAATTATGTGAGGATGGCATCAAGCTTGAACTACGCATCTCTGAGAGAACGGATAAGATTTGGAGGAAAAACTTCTTTGGTCTTCAAATGTTGAGAATGACGAGAAGAAAACAGCACCAAATTGTTGAGACACTCCAAAACAATGAAGAATAGAAAGGTTGAACCAACGATGAAAAGAATTTGAAAGATCTTGAAGAAATACATTTGACTGATGACCAATCATTCTTACATCAAACTTTGAAATGAATTTGAGAATAACTCCGAATTAGAAGAGTTAGGTAAGATCCTGGAAAAGACCTGTGGGTTAGGGCCCACTCAATAGAAACACCATTGAAAAGGTTTTGAAGAGAGATTGCACCGGTTGAATTAAATGGCTTGAATGAGATAACAACCTCAAAATAACTTGAACAGATCGGGAATGGAAACGTGAATCTTCTGAGATATCCTCAGCACTCTGGAACAATTGAATAGCGAGAGGTGAATTATTAAGAGGTGCATCGGCATGAGAAAACATTTGAACCGAGGAAAAGGATGTGATCAACACCAAAGCTTGAATTGAATCCATCGGAGAAGAAAAGAGAACGAAGAATGATGAACTTGTGGAGCATCTTCATGAGAACCACTAGGTAAGAACATTGACTAAAAATAACGAAGAGACTTCACATGAATAAAATGGATATTTGATGAAGAAATCTGAGTTCTTGAAGAAAAAGGGTGGGTGGGTGGGTAAAACAAAAGGCAACTTGGGACGGATGAAACAAACAATGCTGAGAAGACTTTGAGTTGATCTTGCGGATGTTGAAAATGATCGGATCCACTTGAAGAGAAACACGCCGGTTGAAAAGGATTGACATGACAATCTTGATTATCATGAAGGATTAGTATTCACATAGAAATATGAGAACACCGCTTAGGCAAGGTATGGAATCAACATTTGACTTCGAAGCAACTCGAATACCACAACTGAAAAAAACAAAGGACTGGCTTGCAAAATAAGCTGGAACAAACATATGATAGAGATTTCGTCCGAAGCTTTCGTGCTGGGGCCCACACGGCTCGACCGTACAACACCATCATGTACAAGGCAGTGCACATGACATACGAAGCGTCCCTGAGTTAGCATAGCCAAGGACTCTTTAAGACACAACGAGACCACTGTAAAACCAACCGTGGATAGGCGGACCACTAGACGTCGAACCCCAATTTCATATCATGCATCTGTCGGAAAGATATCCTAAGAGCTACTTGAATTCCCACTTATAAACTCCCGAAACTTTCTGGTTATGCAATCAGGTGTTGCGGATACAGGGGAAGCATAATATCTCACCCAAAACTAACAAATCCTACATCCAGTTGTATCCATCCTTCAACACATAACCAAGAAACCTTCGGAAATCATTTACCTCACCTTCGAAAAGCATCCGTTATACGAGTTATGGCAATACTCCTGAACTCCCGCCCCAGTACTGGGTGGCGTCGAGGTTATCTCACCAACAATTGCACAAAAGAGATTTTCGATATCGGCGAAACTCAGGTATTCTAGAACTGCAAAGATAAAATTGTGACGACAACACCTCGGAGCTCAACTCCCTGGGACACTGCCACAACCCCTAAATGCGAGGAGGCACCAAGAACAATGTTCTCGTCACAAAACCATCGGAACGATACCAAGATACCCGCGTGATCCTAATTTTTTTTTCATGAAATTTGAGGAGAGAAGAGTCAAAAATTCTACGCCAGGAGGCCTCACCAGAGCGACGAAGGGACTGAGGAGTAAAAAGAATCCTACTCTCCGATATATATAATCCTAAGACTCAAAACATTTTGTTCTAGACTCAACAACGTCAGCGATTCGATCAAGCAGGGGGCTCCTAAGTCGGGGAAGCCTCTGATTACCAACTTGTAACACCCACGATGCGGCTATATCTCCCACGTGTCAGAGCATGACTTAGAGGCATAACCGCATAGTAGGCATGTCGCAAGAGGGGTAATCTTTACACATCCCATGTACTGAATAAGAAAGGGATAAAGAGTTGGCTTACAATCGCCACTTCACACAATACATAAATAAAGCATTACATCATCCAGAATACAATCAAGGTCCGACTATGGAACCAAAATAAAGAAAGACAACCCCTAATGCATAGATCCCCGATCGGCCCGACTGGGCTCCACTACTGATCAACTGGAAACGAAAACAACACAACGACCATGATCTTCATCGAGCTCCCACTTGAGCTCAGCTGCTTCACCTGCACTGGAATCATCGACACCTGCAACTGTTTGGAAGTATCTATGAGCCACGAGGACTCTGCAATCTCACACCCGCAAGATCAAGACTATTTAAGCTTATGGGTAGGAAAGGGTAGTGAGGTGGAGCTGCAGCAACCACTAAGCATATAAGGTGGCTAACTTACGCAAATAAGAGCGAGAAGAGAAGCAATGCACGGTCGTGAACTAGAAGTGATCAAGAAGTGATCCTGAAACTACTTACGTTCAAGCATAACACAAGAACCGTGTTCACTTCCCGGACTCCGCCGGAAAGAGACCATCACGGCTACACACGTGGTTGATGCATTTTAATTAAGTTAAGTGTCAAGTTATCTACAACTGGACATTAACAAATTCCCATCTGCACATAAGCGCGGGCACGGCTTTCGAAAGTTCAAAACCCTGCAGGGGTGTCCCAACTTAGCCCATCACAAGCTCTCACGTTCAACAAAGGATATTCCTTCTCCCAGGAAGACCCGATCAGGCTCGGAATCCCGGTTACAAGACATTTCGACAATGGTAAAACAAGACCAGCAAAGCCACCCGATGTGCCGACAATCCCAATAGGAGTCACACGTATCTCATTCTTAGGGAAACACCAGATGAGACAGGCTATGAGTAAAACCACCCCTCGAGTTTCCCCGAGGTGGCCCCGCAGGCGGCTCGGTTCAGACCAACACTTAGACAAGCACTGGCCCGGGGGGGCTAAAATAAAGATGACCCTCGGGCTGGCCGACCCGAGGGAAGGGTAGGTGGTGGTCAGGCAAATGGTAAAACCAAGGTTGTGCCTTCCTAGAGGAGTTTTATTCAAAGCGAACTGTCAAGGGGTCCCCATAACACCCAACCGTGTAAGGAACGCAAAATCAAGGAACATAACACCGGTATGACGGAAACTAGGGAGGCAAGAGTGGAACAAAACACCAGGCATAAGGCCGAGCCTTCCACCCTTTACCAAGTACTAGCAAATATGCCCGTGCGTTGCAACGGAAGAAAAGAATCCTCACATGTCCTTTAACCACTGAGCTTGGCGAAAAACATCACCCTCATGCCCATAACATAATAAACATGACTAATACCTCATTCTCGGGTCTACATCCCCATTTCAATATAACACCAGACACATGTTTCCGCTTGTCGTCTTTGTCGTCCTCGTCGCCGGTGGTCTCAGTACTAGTTGTCACTAACCAAGGTTGGCCGGTCCAATAGTTGGATTGTTGAGCCGCCTTCGTGTTCGTCGAAGATCAAGAGCGTTGAACAAAGTTTTTTATCATTGGGCTAATATAATAGGGAAAAGCACTGCACATTATATATGTCCGTGTCATCATGTAAATTGAGTAGTTTGCGTCAGATAGACCATGAAATCTTAGTTGGACTCCTCATGCATTTCGACGGGAGTCACTGGGCCGAGTGAGACTGGTCGTACGTGAAGGCGTGACAGAGAAAAAGATTCCTTCCATATCCCTAGTTTAATAAATTGAACTAAGACAATGCATCAGGTGGGCATATTTCAAAAATTCGCCAAGTTTTATTAATAGATATAGATTAGAACAATTTAGCTACAGTACCTCCTAGTTTTTATATATAAAAATCATGTTTTGAAAAATGTTTGCCTTTTCAAATTTAAAGTTAAAAATATATTTGTGTTTTTCAAATGTTTACAAATTCGAAAAATATTCACAACTGTACTTCCTGGTTTTAAAAAAATTGTTTGTGTTTAAAAAAATACTCAGGGAAAAAATAAAAAGAGAAATATTGTTATTTTGAAAATGTTCCAGTTTAAATTTTTAATTAAAAAATTTCCAAAAAATTTGCGTTGTAAAATATATTCACTTAAAAAAACAAATGTTTTCCTCTCGGTATCTCGCACGACTGTGATCTTAATTTAAAACTTTGCGCTGCCAAGTAAACACCAACAATTGTTAGTCTAATGGCTGGCATTCCTAGAACTCCAGCGTGAGCAACTGGGTTCGAACCCTGACAGTGCAGTATTTTTTTCTTGGTATTATTTTATTGGCGCAGCATGTTGGTATATGCTAATGGGCCGGCGCATTATGGCTCTGTTCGTCCTGTGATTTTTTTCGACAGAAAAGATCAAGAGAACGATAAAACTACCGCACGAAGAAACACCTGGGACGTACAAAAATTATCTAGATCCCACCATAAACCAAAAAATCTAGAGAAACAATCCTCCCTTTAATATTAGGGAAAGATATAGGTGCATTAAAATAAACAAGATATAATAATGATATCCCAACAATAATCATGTTCCAACAAGGAACAAATTCCATCTTCATCTGCAACTAGCAACGCTATAAGAGGAGCTGAGCAAAGTGGTAACATAGCCAAACAACGGTTTGCTAGGAAAGGTGGGTTAGAGGCTTGACATGGCAATATGGGAGGCATGATAAAGCAAGTGATAGGTATCGCGGCATAGCAATAGAGCGAGCCACTAGCAAGCAAAGATAGAAGTGATTTCGAGGGTATGGTCATCTTGCCTGAAATCCCGCAAGAAAGAAGAATGAGTCCATGAAGAAGACAAACAGACGTAGTCGAACGGATCCTCACAAACGCGACATTATCGGAACTAACCCGAAGAAGCAACACCGGAAAGAAGCAAACAATATAGTAAAACTACCATCACATGAACATGGCATGACGCACAAGCAAGTATGATGCATGTCCGGTTTAATGAAGCATGGCATGGCAAAGTGCAATAAACAATACTACAAATTAAGTGGAGCTCAATATGCAACTCCGTTGCATATTGACGAAACACCATGGCAATTATTTAGTTCCTCTCGTTTATGTACCCAACAATATTAAATGTTTATTAACAAGTCAATAGGTGAAGCATAATAAAACTACTTAACTAGGCAAGTTTAAATGAGGCCGGAAACAACAAGCAACAAGTCCGGAAAACTCCTCATGTGCATATTCTTAGGTTTGGTACTGTTCTGCCCTAAACCATATTTTGGAGTTGTTAAGCATGCAAAGTAATGCCACCATGTTAAACTAGGCATTTTTCTACACCATTTACATATAAAGTTTGTTAGGTTTGGAGCTACAGTTATTTAGTTATGAATTAAATCATTTTAACATGGCATAAAGCAAACCAAGTGCAAACAACAATTTAACCATCTCAAACATGCATGAAAGTTGGATATTATGAAAATGGACAAAATTCTAATCATATTACATGTATAGCTTATTTAGATCCGATGCACGGTTGTGGAGTTATTATATGCATGAAGCTCAAGGGGTTTTCTGAAAAACTGCAGTCTCTGGATAAATCTAAAACGGAGATCTGGAAAAAAACAAGGCACGGGCCGAAACTGCAGGGCGCTGGGGCGCTCACCATGGGCCTGGCCCGGTTAGTGCAGTAGCTGGCTTGGGCTGGCGGAGGCTTGGTGCGCTGGGCCTCGGTCAACAGGCGAAGGGGAAGGCCGCCCGGGCACGCACGGTCGATGAGGGCGCGGTCAACGGAGAACCACGGCGGCAGCGGCCGAACTCCGACGAGAGCGGAGCACGGGGAAACAACGACGGGCGCGGTCGGCAAGGTCGAGAACAAGCAGATCCTGGCGAGGGGGTCCAGGATCTGACGATGTTTCAGGGCGAGGAGGCGGCAACGCCCTCGACGACGGTGGAATGGGCGACTCCGGCGACGGTGATCTCCCCTGCGCGCGTGAGAGAGAGAGAGTTTAGAGAGGAAGGCTGAAGGAGGAGGAGAAGGAAACAGAGAGGCGGGGCGGCGGGGCTAGTCTAATGCAGGGGTGGCGGTCGCCGGCACAGCTCCCGGTGGCCATCAGGGTTCGGCGAGGTGGCGGCAGGTCGGTGCAGAGGGAGCTCGGGCTCCTGACCATGAGGAGGAAGACAGGGCACCGTGGGCTGAGGCAGATGGGCCCAGATCCGGCTCGGGCGGGCCGGTTGCGGGCTCGGGCGGGCCACAACGAAGTGGGGCGCGGGGGGGGGGGGCGGCGTGGCGCCTTCCCGTTGGCTGCGGGCGCCCTGCGTGGTGGCGGCTGGCCACTAGGACAGCGCCAAGTGGCAGGGACGAGGTGGCCGGCGGCGGAATTTGAGGAGAGGAGGTGGGAGGCGGCTGGTTGATGATTGGGGCGCGGATTTCGAGGAGGAGGAAGGAGAAGGCCAAAAATGGCATGTGGGTGTGCTTAAATAGGGTAGGGGCTAGGGTTTGGTGGGTTTGAGGCCGTTTCGAGCCGTTTGATCTCGATCGGACGGCTCCAACGAAAGGGGAGCTAGATGGTCTGTGTAGAGGGGCTTGGGTTGAGAGGAGAGGAAAGAAGGCAGCCCGGCAACCGTTTCCGGAGACCGAAAACGGCCGACGTTTGACCGACTATAATGCCACTATAGTTATCCATTGGGGTGTCAAACGGACTCCGAATGCGATGAAACTTGGCAGGTGGTCTACCGACAACATAACAACACCGCATGCCAACTTTCAACCCATTCCGAGAACATTTTCCAGCCACTTATAAAATACTATTTCGGACATGCCGCGGGCGCGTGCAGGTGTGTCTGGGCTCAGCACGGAAAATGGACGGAATTGGGGGAACCCGGACGGATGCAAGTTTTGAAAACATGATGATGCAATGCACATGATGACATGACAAGATGCAACACGCAAGCGAAAGACATGGCAACGCAGCGAATAACTGGGAGACAGCTGGCGCAATGGTCTTGGGGCGTCACACCATCTTCAAGCTTCACGAGAAAATCGAGCACCTCCAAGCCCAAATCTATGACCTGCAAAACCAAAACTGTGAGTATGACTATAGATTCAAGAGGATGAGTTTGGCTAGAGATTTGAGGATCCCGGAGACTCGATCATCCTTCTATGATGGTGAGCCTATGCCTTGGAAGATGGACGACAAGCCTAGAGCATCAACAACTCCATCATCACCACCTCCGAAGAAAGAGACATAAATACATGTGTATGGGCACTCCCCTTGGCAACTGCCAAGCTTGGGGAAGGTGCCCCGGTATTGTATCACCATCACACTTCTATCTTTACTGTCTTTCTGAGTTTGATCCTTTTGGTTTTATCTTGATCTAGTAGAATAAAGTTTAGTATGATCTAGCTCTGAGTTTTTGTGTTGATCCTTATCTATGTAATCGAGTCCGTGAGCTATATATAATAAAGATTAGTCTTCAGTCGAGGGCTTGGTTATCTTGCTATGATCTTGAGGGAAAAAGAAAAAAAGAAAGAAAAAAAGAAAAAAAAGAGATCATATTGATCTTAGGGAGAGTAATGACTTCACATATAAAGAGTGTGATGAATAAAAGTTGTTGAGAGCTGACCAACATAGTTTTGGTCATTGTTGCAATTAATAGGAAGTAATAAAGAAAGAGAGGTTTTCACATATAAATATACTCCCTCCGTTTGGAATTACTTGTCACCAAAATGGATGTATCTAGAATTAAAATACATCTAGATACATCCATTTCAATGACGAGTATTTCCGAACAGAGGGAGTACTATCTTGGACATCTTTTATGATTGTGAGCACTCATTAAAATATGACATGCTAAAAAGTTGATGTTGGACAAGGAAGACAACGTAATGGTTATGTTTTCTTATATCCGAAATAAATTATATTGGCATGGATCATCCAACATGTTGAGCTTGCCTTTCCCCCTCATGCTAGCCAAATTATTTGCACCAAGTAGAGATACTACTTGTGCTTCCAAATATCCTTAAACCCAGTTTTTCCATGAGAGACCACCATATCTACCTATGGATTGAATAAGATCCTTCAAGTAAGTCGTCATTGTTGCAAGCAATAAAAAATGATCTTTAAATATGTATGATCTATTAGTGTGGAGAAAATAAGCTTAATACGAGCTTGTGATATGGAAGAAATAAAAGTGACGGACTGCATAATAAAGGTCCCTATTACAAGTGGCAATATAAAGTGACGTTCTTTTGCATTAAGATTTTGTGCAACCAACCATAAAAGCACATGACAACCTCTCCTTCCCTCTGCGAAGGGCCTATCTTTTTTTTGTGTCTTATACCTTATACAAAAGTCATGGTGATATTCACCTTTCCTTTTTTACACTTTATCCTTTGGCAAGCACTATGTGTTGGAAAGATCCTGATATATATATCTAATTGGATGTGGGTTTTCATAAAGCATTATTTATGACATTACCCTTGAGGTAAAAGGTTGGGAGGCAAAACTATAAGCCCCTATCTTTCTCTGTGTCCGATTAAAACTTCATACCCATAAGTATTACGTGAGTGTTAGAAATTGTGAAAGACTAAATGATAGTTGAGTATGTGGACTTGCTGAAAAGCTCTTATATTGACTCTTTCCGATGTTATGATAAATTGCAATTGCTTCAATGACTGAGATTATAGTTTGCTAGTCTTTCAATGATGTTTATGATTCATACTTTACATTGTGAATAGATTGTTACTTCATCATAATAAATCGTATGAAAAAAAATATATATATATATATATGTATGTTGCTATTCTAAGAATTATCATGATGTCCTCATGTCCGTATTTTATTTTATTGACACCTCTATCTCTAAACATGTGGACATATTTTTCGATATCGACTTCTGCTTGAGGACAAGCGAGGTCTATGCTTGGGGGAGTTGATACGTCCATTTTGCATCATGCTTTTATATCGATTTTCATTGCATTATGGGCTATTATTACACATTATGTCACAATACTTATGCATTTTCTCTCTTATTTTACAAGGTTTACATGAAGAGGGAGAATGCCGGCAGCTGGAATTCTGGGCTGGAAAAGGAGCAAATATTAGAGACCTATTCTGCACAACTCCAAAAGTCCTGAAACTCCAGAAAGTCAGTTTTGGAATATATATAAAATATTGGGTGGAGGAAGCACCAGAGGGGGGCCACCCACCATCCACGATGGTGGAGGGCGTGCCCTACCCCCTGGGCGCCCCCTGCCTCATGGGCCACCTGGAAGCCCCCCAATGCCCATCTTCTGGTATAAGGTGTATTTTGCCCTAAAAAATTAGAAGGAACCTTTTGGGACGAAGTGCCGCCGTCTTGAGGCAAAACCTTGGCGGAACCAATGTAGGGCTCCGGCGGAGCTGTTCTGCCGGGGAAACATCCCTCCGGGAGGGGGAAATCGTCATCACCACCGATCCTCTCATCGGGAGGGGGTCAATCTCCATCAACATCTTCACCGGCACCATCTCCTCTCAAACCCTAGTTCATATCTTGTATCCGATCATTGACTCGAAACCTCAGATTGGTACCTGTGGGTTGCTAGTAGTGTTGATTACTCCTTGTAGTTGATGCTAGTTGGTTTAATCGGTGGAAGATTATATGTTCAGATCCTTTATGCATATTAATACCCCTCTGATTATGAACATGAATATGATTTGTGAGTAGTTAAGTTTGTTCCCGAGGACATGGGAGAAGTCTGGTTATAAGTAATCATGTGAATTTGGTATTCGTTCAATATTTTGATGAGATGTATGTTGTCTTTCCTCTAGTTGTGTTATGTGAACGTCGACTACATGAAACTTCACCATTGTTTGGGCCTAGGGGAAGGCATTGGGAAGTAATAAGTAGATGATGGGTTGCTAGAGTGACAGAAGCTTAAACCCTAGTTTATACGTTGCTTCGTAAGGGGATGATTTGGATCCATATGTTTCATGCTATGGTTAGGTTTACCTTAATTCTTCTTTCGTAGTTGCGGATGCTTGCGAGGGAGGTTAATCATAAGTGGGATGCTTCTCCAAGGAAGGGCAGAACCCAAGGACCGGTCCACCCACATATCAAATTATCAAAGTAAAGAACGCAAATCATATGAGCATGATGAAAACTAGCTTGACGATAATTCCCATGTGTCCTCGGGAGGGCTTTCCTTTATATAAGAGTTTGTCCAGGCGTGTCCTTTGCTACAAAAAGGATTGGGCCACCTTGCTGCACCTTGTTTACTTTTGTTACTTGTTACCTGTTACGAATTACCTTATCACAAAACTATCTGTTACCGATAATTTTTGTGCTTGTAGAGAATAGCTTACTAAAAACCGCTTGTCATTTCCTTCTGCTCCTTGTTGGGTTCGACACTCTTACTTATCAAAAGGACTACGATAGATCCCCTATACTTGTGGGTCATCAGTCGTCTAGGTCATCCTGCCGACCGAGCTTAGCTTCTCGCTCTTTGTACATGCGCACTCGAGGTGAGTCCTGAATAATGTCGCAGGGTAGCTAGGACAGCTTCTGCGTTGTACACCGTAAAGAAAGGTGTGTGTCCGATTGTTCGGTTAGGTGTAGTCCGCAGCCCCCAGAGCACAAAATCGATTTCCTCAACCCAGTGCTTATCTGACTCCCATAGGGAGCACACTAGTCGGGGTTTAATGCCGCTCATTATCAGGCCATTGGCCTGTTCAACCTGGCCGTTTGTTTGAGGGTGGTAGACGGATGCATAGTCGAGTTTAATACCCAATTTAGCACACCATTTTTCACCTCATCGGCCGTATAATTGGAGCCATTATCAGTGATGATGCTATGCGGGACACTGCAGCGGTGTACCATGCCGGATATAAAGTCAATCACTGGTCCTGCTTCAGCCATTTTTACTTGTTTGGCCTCTATCCACTTAGTGAATTTATCCACCATAACCAGTAAATATTTCTTTTTGTGGCTTCCCCCTTTAAGGGGCCCGACCATATTTAGCCCCCAGACCGCGAAGGGCCAAGTGATGGGGATTGTTCTTAAGGTAGTGGGAGGCATATGACCTTGATTGGCGAAAGGCTGACATCCCACACAACGTTGGACAAGGGCTAGTGCATGTGCTAGGGCCGTTGGCCAAAAAAAACATGTCCAGAAGGCTTTGCTTATGAGGGCCCGAGCTGCGGTGTGGTGGCCGCCTAGACCAGAATGTATTTCAGCCAAGAGTTGTCGTCCCTCCTCTTCGAAGATGCACCTTTGGAGGACTCCGATAGTGCTTTTCTTGTACAGCTCACCGTCATGAACTTTGTAGGCTTTAGAACGCCAAACTACATGACATGCCTCATTTGATCATCGGGAAGCTCTTGCCTATTAAGATAGGCCAGGAAGGGTTTGGTCCAAGGAGAAATAACGGCCATGATCTCATGAGCAGAGGGTGTTATTTCAGTATCCGAACCCCCGATGATATCTGTATTGTATTCGGCTGCTGGGGGCGTGGTCAGGTCCGAACTGGCTTCTCTACTCTCATCCTGCCATACCACCAATGGCTTAAAGAGCCTTTCCACAAAGGTGTTAGGCGGTACGGGGTCGCCCTTGGTGCCCATGCGAGCGAGTATGTCCGCTTCCTAGTTACTGTCTCGAGCGATGTGATGAAATTCAAGCCCCTCAAGTCAAGCCGATATTTTTAATACGGCGTTTTGATATGCCGCCATTTCTGGATATTTTGCATCGAACTCTTTGTTTATCTGAGGTATTGTGAGGTTTGAGTCTCCACGCACCTCTAGGCATTGTATGTCCATGGAGACAGCCATGCGGAGACCATGTAGTAGTGCCTCATATTCGGCCACATTGTTGGAGTCCGTATACATGATTTGCAGCATGTTGCAGACTGTGTATCCCTTGTAGGGGATGTCAAGATGATGCTAGCCCCCAGTCCAGCTAGCATCTTAGAGTCGTCAAAGTACATGATCCAGTTGGAGTATGATTGTACTCTTTAGGGAGCTTGACTTCCGTCCACTCCGCAACGAAGTCGGCCAGCACCTGTGATTTAATAGCTCGACGTGGCTTGTATATTATTTCGAACGGTAAAATCTCAATGGCCCATTTAGCTATGCGGCCCGTGGCATCCCTGTTGCTTATAATGTCATTAAGTGGTACTTTGGATGCCACAGTGATAGAACACTCTTGAAAATAGTGTCGAAGTTTTTGGGATGCCATAAAGACCATGTAAGCTATCTTTTGGTAGTGAGGGTATTAGGATTTGCATGGTGTAAGGACCTCTGATACGTAATACACTGGCTTTTGGATGGGGAATTTATGTCCCCCTCCCTCTCGTTTGACGATGAGTACAACGCTCACTACCTGGTGCGTTGCTAAGATGTAAAGCAACATAGGCTCGCCAACACTTGGGGCAGCTAGAATTGGGCTGCCTTCTAATAAGGTTTTTATTTCTTCCAATCTGGTTGTGTCCGCTTTCGTCTATATTCGATGGCGGTCGAGGGCATTCAGAATTCCCTCATCGGTACAATTGCGATGAAATACCGGAATTGCATCGTCGTCGCAACAATCTTTAATCTTGTTTTTGACAAGTAGGAACCTGGCCCAAAAGTGATGGACCGTTTCCTGAGGTTGCTGCCGTACATACATAAGGTCATATATGTCTGGAGGGCCTGAATTACTAGGAGAGTATTGATTGTGGTGGGTGGGTGGGCTAAAACTCGAATCCCGACCCAAGATTGTATCCGGAGTTTGCTAAATCTCCGAATTCACTAGTTCATGTCCGGAAAGATCCAAGTGCTCCCCGGACTCAATGTCCGACCCTGAGTTTGGGGGGTGTGGAGTCCCACCCAAAGGAAGGGTATCCGGCTCAAGGGATTCAGAGGTCCGAACATAGCTGGTCTTTAGTTTAGGAGAAGAAGTGTTTTCGGCTCATTCCTCGACTACCGTTACCAGGTGAGTGATCGGCGGGAGATTGATTTCCCTCTGGTCAGGTTTAAGCCTGATCTGATCATTGGCCGTTGAAAGCCCCATGGCGGCAATGCGATCTAGCAGCTCGTTTAAGGATGAGGTGTCCGCCAGATCCATCTTTTCAGAGTATTCGAGACTGATGCAGGGGTGGTGCTTGGCGATTGCGGGGAACACTGTCGGCTTGATGGCCGTGCAGGCACCCACGGTGAAACCGCTGAGCTGGGGGACCTATCCAGAATTTCGGCTCCTTCCATAAGTGATATCATCATTGATGACTAGGTGAGCCATAGATCACTTTTCGTGACTACACAGCGGAGCTCTTAATGAAAGCACCATTGTCGGTGTCAAAACCGACAGATCTCGGGTAGGGGGACCTGAGCTGCGAGTCCAGGGATCGGTGGTAACGAGGGACAACAGGGACACGGTGTTTACCTAGGTTCGGGCCCTTTGAAAGGAGGTAAAACCCTACATCCCGCTTGATTGTATTCTATGAGTATAAGGGTTACAAGAGTTGATGTACCTCGAGATCATAATGGCTAAACCCTAGCCGTCTAGCCTATGATTATTCTGATGCCTCTACGGTCTAAACCCTCCAGTTTATATACACACCGGAGGGGCCTAGGGTTTTACAGAGTCGGTTCATAGAGGAAGGAAGTATTACACCCAGACACTAAACTTGTTTATGTCTGCTAGAGCTACGTCGGTATTTCCCCAAAGAGGAAGGGATGATGCAACAAAGCAATGGTAGGTATTTCCCTCAGTGATGAGACCAAGGTTATCGAACCAGTAGGAGAACCAAGCAACACTACGTAAACAACACCTGCACACAAATAACAAATACTCGCAATCCGACATGTAAAAGGGGTTGTCAATCCCTTTCGAGTATGTCGGGGGACTGATCCACGAACACCTATGGGACCAGCAGGCCGAGTCCCTTTTGGTTCGGCGGGGGCGGAGGTTGCACAAAGAGCGGATCGAGGCGAAGCACACGAGCAGTTTACCCAGGTTCGGGCCGCACGGATGCGTAAAACCCTACTCCTGCTTTGTGGTTTGTATTGAGTTCTTGCTCGGGAGCGTGGAGTGCTACAGTACACACCAGCATCTAACGAGACCGAGCGTGAGTGTTCTGTTTTTCCGAACCCCCCCTCTACGTTGCGCACGGGCCTCCTTTTATATGCTCAAGGGGTCACCGACAGGTGGCAACGGAGACAAAGGGTAAAAATGGAAAGGTGCTGCGGTAGGTACAGCTACCTGCTACAGTGTATCATACCTAACCCTGACGGCAGGGGACAAGGGCATTAAATGCCCGTCTGCGTCGCCTAAAAAGTGCAAAAGGGACCGTCAGGGGCGCCACCATTCGCCATGATGGCAATCTTGTCAGCGCCGCTTGCCACCGCGCACCGCAGGCTGCACAGCCTCCCGCCACGTACGCCTGGAAGGGTCCCAGAGCGACATGTTGGTGGATGTGCTGGAGCGCGTGCACAGGGTGGTGGCTTGCCGCGGCAAGCGCCTTGCCGCGGTCGCTGTCTTGTTGCGTCCGGGAACTTGTCGCTCGCCGGGCCTTGCCGGGACGCGTGGCGCGCCACGGCAAGTTCCTTGAAGTGCCTTGGTTGGCCTTCCCGGCAAGCTCCTCTTGCCGGGGTCTTGAGATGCTTTTGTTGGTCTTCCCGGCAAACTCCTCCTGCCGGGGTCTTGTCTCCTTGGCTTGGATACTTTGTCCTTGAATGGCTCCAAAGGAACCACGGAGGACCTTGGCGGTCACCTGGCAAGTCTTGCCGCGGGGTGCTGCGACTGCCCGTGCACAAATTCGGGATACTAGGGTACCCCTACTCTAGTACACCGACAGGAGCCCCCGGGCATGGGCCATACACAATGCCGAGCGCTGTTGGGCCAGGCCCAAAACAGGGCACGGGCACGCGCGGCCTAGGTTACGCCGTATCTCTCTCCGCATCCACCGCGCCCTCCCCGAACGGCACGCGTTGAATGCGGCGTCGTGGGAGAGATCGTGGGTGGTTTCTTTATTCGGAAATGCGGAACGTCCGCCCCCTCCCTCTTTATAAGAAGAGGAAACAGGGGTAGTTCGCCCATTCGCCAGTTGCTACTTCAATCTCGGTAATCTCCACCGCTCCCTTGTCTTCCCAAAGTCGAAAGAGAGCAGCGCTTCGCCCCCCATCGCCACCAGCACCACCAACGTCGTCGACCTTCTCCACCACTTCCGCCATGGCTCCAAAAGCCGACAAGGGGAAGGTTGTGAAGTCGACCGAGGCGCAGTGGCTTGCGGCGCTGCGAAAGGAGCGGGCAGTCTTCCCCCCCAAGCTCGCCGTGAGGGAGCTGAGGGAGAACTACTACCTCTTCTGGTCGACGGAGACGCGAGCGCATCCGCACACGAAGGTACTTCCCGCCGCCGCTTGGAAGACGGCTCCAAACGGATACCCTTTCTTCGCCTTGTTCTTCTACTGCGGGCTCTGCCCGCCCTTCTCTGAGTTCTTCTACGATATCATGAACACCTACGGGTTCCACCTCCTTGACTTCACCCCCAATGCCGTTCTGACCATGGCAGTTTTCGCACATCTCTGCGAAAACTTTGTCGGAGTCCATCCCAATGTAGCCCTCTTTCGCCATTTCTTTATACCCCGAGTAGAGAGAGGAGACCCTTTATCCGGCGGAATCGCCTGGATCTCAAGGGCCGGCAAGAAGGACACTTATCTGGAAGGAGAGTTCCGCGACAAGTGGGAGGAATGAAGAGCAGATTGGTGCTGGATTGACGAGGAGAACCCGCAGCTATTCACCGCCCGACGCCAAGCCCCAGTAGCACGCGACAACGACTGGAGTGACGTGGCCCCGGAAGACGACAGGCTGATTGCTGTCACCCGGATCCTACGCCTCAGGCTTGCCGGGCTCACTGTAGGCGTTGTTGGCGCAGATTTTCTTCGCTGCCGCATCGCCCCCTGCAGGAACGAGGGAGACCCGCCTGGGAGTTCAAGAATGCGGCAGATATCATGAGGCTGCGGCCGGGCCTCAACTTCAGCTTCACTGTTCTGGAGCTCAACGCGATGCTCCAGGAGCTGTTCAAGTATGACCCCCAACATCCCGAAGTGTTCAGGTTGCCGGGGGGTGTCGTTCCGCTGTGCAACAACTCCGCGCTCGACCGCATCCGTGCAATGATGCCGCTGTGCGACTCGCATGGAATTGTCCCAACTTGGCAAGAGCCTGCAGACGACGTCGTGCAGCAATTCTTCGATGGCTTGCTAGAAGTGCCGATCTGCTCCGACGAGAAGGATAGCCTCACCCGCGACACCACCGATGCGGAGATGGCACTCATCGCCACTAGGCTGGAAGAGGCGGCGGCAGCCGCAGCCACGGGCGAGTTTGGATTCACCGTGGAGGAGGCAGAGGCAGCAGAGGCGGCAAGCCGTGCCGAGCAAGGGGAGCCCGCCGGCGAGAAAGAGCTTGCCGGTCATGGCGTTGAGTCGAGCGAGCCCGCCAAGGATACGAGCGGCTCGCTGGAAATCAACTCCTCCTCCTCCTCATCTTCGGGCAGCTCGCCGCAAACAGAGCCTCCATCCCCACCAAGAAGGCGTCTCCGCAAGGCCGGTGACGTAGCGGAGTGGCAGGCGGGTCAACAGTCGCCGCGCCGCGTGACACGCTCCACCGCGGCAAACACCGTTGCCGCGGGAGCACCTCATGCTGCGACGGCAACTGGAGCGGGGTCTAGCCGGACCACCGCTTCTGCTCCTGCCGCTTCTCACGCCGTGACGGCAACCAGAGCGGGGTCGTCTCAGACCACCGCCACCGTTCCCGCCAAGCGGCCAAGGGAAACTACTCCTCCGCCCCATCGCGTCGGGCGTGAGCCGGATTTCGACTTCTCCGCGTTCAGCTCCGACGAGGAAGAAGAAGAGTAAGATCTTCTTGTTTTACTTGTAGTTCTTCAATTCTTGCTGTTTTGTCTTGTATCTCATTTGCTTTACTCTGAACTTGTTCCTTTTTAGGACTCTGGCCCAGAGAGCAGCGAAGAGAGCCAAGGTCCCGGTGATCGTCATCGAGGACGAACCCACTGCGACAGCAGGGGGTGCGCCCGAGACAACCTTGCCGGACCCGGCAACTTTTCTCCAGAGCAGCCCCCAGCGTAAGTATATGGTTTGCTTTCCGCTGTGAGGTGCGCATGGATACTCTGTCTTTGCTGATATCTGACTGTTGGTTTGTGTAGGAGCAGAGCAGCCCCACCAGGAGCCAAGGGAGAGTCCTCCGGCAAGGGAGAGCTTTCCGATAAGGGAGAAGTCTCCGGCAAGGGACAGCACCAGCGACCCCCCGACGGCGGAGACCACGACTGCAGAACCCGGTACAGGTAATCCTTTCGCTGCAAGACTTCCCTTGGGTCCTTCTTCTTTTGATCTTCTTGGATTTTTGCTTGACTCTTCTCCCTTTGCCGGCTGTCAGACCCATCTGCTACAGAGCCGATGGAGACCGAGGTTGCTGCCGACGACGTCGCTACCACCGAAGAAGCAGCCGGTGCTGACGATCCCGCCGGCGCAGAGGCCGCCAAGGCTGCCGCAGCAGCAACTGGCGAGGGGTCTGGCGATCGCACTGATGGCCCTAAGGCCGCAGGAGCGCCAGGCGCTAGTTGACCGCCGATCCGTCCGCCGCTGCCGCAGCGCCAGGCTCCGAAGAGCCCCAGCCAGGCGTCTACTTGAAGGCCGGCGATGGCGTCTTCATCAACCTCCCCTGGGCGTCAAGCTCCAGGGCGCCGGTCGAGGGAGAGATCTTCGACGGGGAGGTGCTCGCCTCCGCTGGGCTGACGTTGGTTGACGCGCCGAGCAGCAGCAGCAACGAGCCTGAGGAAGAGCGGCTGCTGCGGAAGTTGTTGTCACTCTACCGCGCGCGGCAAGCCAAGCTGGAATCCCGCGAGGCGCTTGTCGCGAAGGCGGGAGGAGACATCGAGAAGCGCGCGGAGGAGCTCCGGGGTCTCCACCAGGAAGCTCTCCGGTCCCTGGCGGAGGAGCGGGAGCAACTCGCCGAAGAGCAGAAGGCCTTCCTCCTCGAGAAGGCTGAAGTCAGAGAGCAACAGCGGCTTGCCGCTGAGAAGCTGTCTGTGCAGGAGGGCGAGCTGGCGCAGCGGAAGGTCAACCTTGACACCCACGAGGAGGAGCTTGCCGCGCGCGAGCGAACATTCGGCGGAGCCCTCAAGCAAGCATAGGATGCTGCCGTAGCCGCCGAGGCCGCCAAGAAGGAGCTGGAGGCGAGGGTGGCGCAGCTGGAGGCCGATCTCGCCGAGAAGGGCAAAGAGCTCAGCGCCGCCAAGGACTCCAACGCGGATCTTGAGTTGAAGCTGACCACTTTGACCAAGACGTTGGACGGTGCCAAGGAGCAGGAGGTGGCCTTGAAGGAGGAGATCAAGGCCGACAAGGCGCTGCTGGAGAGTGCTGCCGCAGCCCAGAATGCTTTCAGGGAGAATGTGGAGCACTGGACGGAGAGCCTCGTGAGTGCTGCCGCAGATATTGATAGGGAGCTGGCACAGGTGGGGGTGGAGGATCTTGGGTATCCCTCTGATGAGAACCTCCAAGCCAGCGCCAAGCTCACCTTGTTCTTTAAAGGCGTGGCGACAGCCCTTCAGCGGCTCCGGGAGAAGATCCCAAAGCAGCTGGCCGACGAGTCGCGCAAGATCTGCGCGGGAGCTCTTCAGAAAGTGTTGATGAAGGTGGCCTTCCGCAATCCGGGCCTCAACCTCACCAACGTCCTCAAGACCCTACCGCCGGATGCTGATCTGGAGGCGCTCAAGACCCTTGTCGCACCCACTGTGGACAAGGTGAGCGGGATCAAGAGGATCGAGGGCGATCGCGTAGACTAGGCCGCCCGTTTCTTCTTTTCTTGTCGCTGTTTGTCATGTTATGAAAACAATTTGTTAGAGCCGTGACAAGCTATCTTTGTAATATAACTCTATTCCGGGTAATGATTGCAATGTTATTCCCTTTACTTGATTCCTCCCTTTGTATGTTTTTTTACCCTACGCTTTTAGGGAACTTGCCGGTGCAGGCACCTGAGCCGCGAGCACTGAGTGCGGGACGTCAGCAGCCTGCTGGCGGTGCCGCTACCGACAAGAAACCTTGTCGCAACTAGTTGCAGCTCACTTAAGTTGTTGAGCGGACTCGAAACAAAATAAGGGCGCAACTAGCTACGAGTTGGTTCCTCCGTGCACAGGTTTTCCATACAAAGTGCGGTCGTTCAAGGGAGATAACTTAAAAATTAAAAAAATCTGATTGCTCAAATTTTGGCAACTTAGCTTTTCTGTTGTTTGCTTCCCGGCAAGGCGAAACTTTCTTGAACGACGCCTGGTCCGTACCATTATCTTCTCCTTTCCCCCCCGGCGAACTTGTGGGCGAGGGAACCTTCCTTTCCTTGAGAAAAAAGAAAGAAGAGAAAATAAAGATATGGAGCCTTACGGCTTGTTATTGCTTACCGGGGAGTAGGTGCTGCACAAAGTGTCAGATACACATGCAAAAAATAGAAAGCATGAAATTGACAAGATGTGCGGAGCACATGAGCTTTACTTATGCACGGGGTCTGCGCCCGGCTTTGTACAAAGGATTACATGCAACAGCGGCAAGACTTGTACAAAAGGTGGTTGCCGGAACAGGTTCCGGCAACCGCGCCTTACGGGTAAAACTTACAAAGATGCTCAATATTCCAGGAGTTGCTCACCGGAATGGAATCTTCGGTCTCAAGGCGGACAGCGCCAGGCCTAGTGACTCGTTTCACGCGGTAAGGGCCTTCCCACTTCGGCGTCAACTTGTTGGAATTCTTGGCGGACTGAACACGCCGAAGAACAAGGTCGCCTTCCTCGAAACTTCTGGCATTAACTTTGCGGCTATGGTAGCGGCGCAAAGCTTGCTGGTAGCGAGCAGCTCGTACAGCAGCCTGAAGACGGTCTTCCTCAAGGAGCAGCACATCATCTTGTCGCAACTGCTCTTGCTCAAGCTCATCATTGGCGAGCACTCGAGGTGACCCGTATACGAGTTGCATGGGGAGAACTGCCTCTGCTCCATATACTAGAGCGAAAGGTGTCTGGCCAGTGGCTCGATTTGGCGTCGTCCTGCTCGACCAAAGAACCACCGGCAGCTCCTCGATCCAGTTTCTTCCGCACTTGTGCAGCCTGTCGAAAGTTCTGGTCTTGAGCCCACGCAGCACTTCAGCATTTGCCCTCTCCGCTTGACCGTTGCTTCTCGGGTGAGCAACAGAAGCGAAGCAGACCTTGGCGCCAAGATCTTGGACGTACTGCATGAAGGTGCGGCTCGTGAATTGCGTACCGTTGTCGGTGATTATCCTGTTAGGGATCCCGAAGCGGCAAACAATCGACCTGAAGAACTTGACTGCTGACTGTGCTGTCACCTTCCTCACTGGTTCCACTTCCGGCCACTTTGTGAACTTGTCGATTGCAACGTACAAGTACTCAAAGCCCCCGACTGCTCGGGGAAAGGGGCCGAGGATGTCGAGCCCCCAGACCGAAAATGGCCAGGATAAAGGGATCGTCTGGAGAGCTTGAGCTGGTTGGTGTATCTGCTTGGAATGGAACTGGCACGCTTCACACTTGGTTACTTGTGCAGTTGCATCCTGGAGGGCTGTCGGCCAAAAGAAACCTTGCCGGAATGCTTTGCCGACAAGTGCTCTTGCGCCAATGTGGTGACCACATATGCCTCCATGTATCTCTGCCAATAACTTTTGTCCGTCTTCCCGGTGAATACACTTCAATTTCACACCGTTGAGTCTTCTTCTGTACAGTGTCTTGTCGACAAACTGGTACATACTTGACTGCCGGGCTACTCTTTCCGCTTCTTCTTGCTCTTCGGGAAGTTCTCCTGTCTGAAGGAAACGGACAATCTGCTGCGCCCATGCTGGAGCTTGTGGCTCGACAACAAGGACTAAAGGCAAATCTGCTGCTGCGGGAACATCCGCTTCTACGGCGAGAACCTGCGGCTCTGCCGGAGCTTGACGTTCCCCGGCAAGCTTGCCGGAGCAAGACTTGTCGGGAGCTTCTGCTTCAACGGAACAAACCCTAGGGCTTGCCAGAGCAGACTGCTCCTCAGCGCCTTTGGCGTTGATCTTGGGGACCTTCTTGGCGGCGGCTTCGGGAAGCTCTGCCGGAAAATAGTCACCAGAAATCAACTTCCTCTTCTTGCTCTGTCCAGTTGATGGTGTTACAGACGGTTGAGTCAGCTTGAGCACAAAGATCCCTGGTTCCACAGGTAACTTAAGTGCGGCGCACTTTGACAGGCCATCGGCAACGGCATTTTGAGCTCTTGGAACATGCTCCATCTGTAGGCTATCAAAGTACTCTTCTAGCTTTCTCACTTCGTCGACGTAGGCTTCCATCAACGGACTCTGATAGCTCTTGTTCACTTGGCGGACGACAAGCTGCGAGTCACCCCTGACAATGAGCTTCTTGATCCCAAGGTCTGCCGCGATCCTGAGACCGGCAAGCAAGCCTTCATACTCTGCAGTATTGTTTGTTGCTTGCTCCTTGGGAAAGTGCATCTGGACTACGTACTTGAGGTGCTCTCCGGTGGGTGCGACAAGCAGCACGCCAGTGCCGGCGCCTTGCAGCGAAAAGGCACCATCAAAGTACATCAGCCACTCTTTGCTTGCTTCCTTGACGGGGATGCTCGTTTCTGGAATTTCTTCATCTGGTGTTGGCGTCCATTCTGCTATGAATTCTGCCAATGCTCTGCTTTGGATAGTTGAAGTACTCTCAAACTTGAGGCCAAAGCTTGACAGTTCCAGTGCCCACTCAACAATCCTGCCTGTCGCTTCTGGATTCTGTAGTATCCTCTTCAGCGGAAAGCGAGTGACAACTGTGATCTCATGTGCTTGGAAGTAATGGCGCAGCTTTCTCGAGGCCATGAGAAGGCCGAAAAGCAATTTCTGCACGCCAGAGTACCTTGACCTAGCCCCCTGCAGAAGGGAACTGACAAAGTAAACTGGGCGTTGTACCATTTTCTTCTGTATCTCCTCGCGCGTCTGCGCAGATCCATCCTTGTCGGGACCAGAGCTTGTCGGGGAAGCCCCCTGCTTGTCGCTGGATGCGCCTGCCGTGGTTGCTGGCTCGTCATCTGCCTCCCTCTCTGCTACTAACGCAGCACTAACCACTTGATTGGTTGCCGCTATATACAGCAGCAACTTCTCTTGTGGCTTAGGTGCGACAAGTATTGGAGGGGAGGACAGGTATCTCTTCAAGTCTTGCAGCGCAGCCTCCGCTTCCGGAGTCCATTTCATTGGACCTGCCTTTTTCAATAATTTGAAAAATGGCAGGGCGCGCTCAGCAGACCTAGAGATAAACCTGCTGAGAGCAGCCACGCAACCGGCAAGTCTTTGTACATCCTTGACGCGTTTTGGTGCTTCAATCTGCTCAATGGCCTTGATCTTGTCGGGATTGGCTTCGATTCCCCGCTGAGACACGAAGAACCCGAGAAGCTTGCCGGAGGGGACTCCAAACACACACTTCTCGGGGTTGAGCTTGAGGCTGATCTTGCGCAGATTTGCAAAGGTCTCGTCTAAATCTTGGATCAGAGTTGCCTTGTCCTTGCTCTTGACCACTATGTCATCCATGTAGGCTTCCACATTTCAGTGTATTTGTGGCTCAAGAGCGACATGGACTACTCTTGCAAATGTTGAACCAGCATTTTTTAATCCGAAAGGCATCCGTATGAAACAGTACGTGCCACATGGAGTAATGAATGCGGTCTTCTCCTCATCCTCTTCTGCCATGAAGATCTGATGGTATCCTGAGTATGCGTCAAGAAATGAAAGCAAATCACATCCGGCTGTGGAGTCAACAATCTGGTCAATGCGCGGCAAAGGAAATGGGTCTTTGGGACAAGCTTTGTTAACATCGGTAAAGTCGATACAAAGTCTCCATTTCCCGTTCGCCTTGCGCACGACTACAGGATTGGCCAACCACGTAGGATGGAGCACTCCTCTGACAAGGCCTGCTGCTTCCAACTTCTTGATCTCTTCTGCAATGAATTCTTGGCGCTCCACTGCTTGCTTCCTGACCTTCTGCTTGACGGGCCGCGCATGAGGACAAACGGCAAGATGGTGCTCAATTACTTTCCTGGGAACACCGGGGATGTCAGACGGTTGCCACGCAAACACGTCGACATTCGCCCGCAGGAAAGCAATGAGCGCGCTTTCCTATTTAGGGTCGAGAGTGGCACTGATGGTGAAGGTACCACCAGTGCCGTCCTCCTTGGCGGACACCTTCTTGGTCTCTGGCGGAGCTGCCATTGTCTTCTTACACTTGCCGGTGGAGCTCGATGGTGCGTCCTCGACGGCAGCGCAGCACTCCGAAGAGGTGCGCTTGCCGGAGTGGGCATCAGAACTCTTGCGATCTGTTGTGGCTGCCGCTTCCCGGTAGATCTTGTCAGCGCAGATAAGAGCATCCTTCTTGTCGCCAGGGACAGAGATGACGCTTATCGGGCCTGGCATCTTCAGCATGTTGTATGCGTAGTGAGAGGCTGCCATGAACTTGGCGAGTGCTGGATGACCAAGTATCCCATTGTAAGGCAATGGAATATCGGCAACGTCAAAAGTGACCCTCTCAGTCCTGAAGTTCAGCTCGCTGCCAAATGTTACTGGCAACGTGACCTTCCCCTTCGGCTTGCTCCTTCCCGGGTTGATTCCTTGGAATGTGCCGGTCTCTTCAAGCTCGCTGTCAGGGATCTAGAGTTTCTAGAGTACAGCGGAGGAGATCAGGTTCAAGCCGGCCCCGCCATCAACTAGCATCTTAGTGACCTTGAGGTTGCGGATAGTTGGTGAAACCAACATCGGCAAGCACCCGACCGTAGTTGTGCGATCAGGGTGGTCCTCAATGTCAAAGATGATAGGCGTGCTGGACATTTCAGAAGCTTGCGTGACTCGACAGGTGGTTCCGCCGCATTGACTTCCCGCACCCACTGCTTGAGTTGGCGGTGTGAAGTATGCAGAGAAGCACCGCCATCAACGCACAAGACCTCTGTGGCTTTCTGGAACTCCTGCTCGCTGGTCTCGACATCATCCATGTCTTCGTCGTCGTCGCCATCTTCATCCTTATCGCGGCCGCGGGGAGGTCTGTCTCCTTGCCGCTGCTTGGCCTTGCCGCGGCGTCCTCCCCGGCCAGCACGCTTCTTGCCAGATTCTCCAGCGCCTCCTTGGGCCCTCTCCTTGTCTCGTCGCTCGTACTCAGCCTTTTGTTGTTGGACAAGCTTCTCGACCTTCTTGCAGCTCTGGAGGTCATGGCCCTTGGTGCGGTGGATCTTGCAGTACTGCTTGTCGGCGACCGCCACAGCCTGGCAGTTGGTGCACGCGGCGATCTCCTTGCCGGAGCTACCAACTTTGGCTTTCTTGGCGCCACCTTCGCTGCCGGACTGCTCAATGACTAGCACATCTTTGCCTTTCTTCTTCCTGTTCCGCTGCCGGTTTTTCTTTGCCGGGGCAGCATCCTCGCTGTCAGATCCTCCTGCTCTTGCATTCTCTCCGGGGAGTTTCCTCCCTTCCTCAGCACGTGCACACTTGTCGGCCAGGGCATACAGCTCACTGACGTTTCTGATCTTGCACATCGCCATCTCCTCCCGCATCCTGCGGTTACGCACGTTCTGATGGAATGCGCTGATGACCGCGGCAGGGTGGACATCTGGGATGTTGTGTTGTACACGGTTGAATCTCTGAATGTACTTGTGCAGGGGCTCTCCTTCCTTCTGGGCGAGCAGATGAAGGTCACTCTCTTGGCCATGATGTTTGTGGCCGCCTGTAAAGGTGCCGACAAACTGATGGCGTAGGTCTGCCCAGGAGGATATGGAGTTGTCCGGCAAGTGCATGAGCCAGGACCTGACGTTGGGCTTGAGCACCAGCGGGAAGTAGTTGGCAAGGATCTTGTCGTCCCGCCCCCCGGCAGCCTGCACCGCGATGGTGTAGATGCTGAGGAACTCCGATGGATGTGACTTGCCGTCGTACTTCTCTGGTATGTCTGGCTTGAAATTCTTCATGCTGGGCCACTGGACTTGCCGCAGCTCACGAGTGAACACAGGGCAACCTACCGCGTACGGCAAGTCGCCTGGTTCCCCTGGCGCATGCATGTCGACAGAGGGCCCAGCGCGTTGGTCTGACTGACGTCGCGCTTCTCTTCGGCGCTCGATGCGAGTACGAGCGTCTTCTTGCTGTCGTTCGTGAAGAACTTGGCGCTGATCGCGACGAGCTCGTGGATCTGATGACGCGGTGGAGTCGCTGTCGAGGTGGATCCGGCGAGTCGGCGATCTTGGCCTTCGGGGCGGAGAGTGCACAGTAGTTGCACCCCCACCGGTCTTGTCGCCACCGGCTCGTGCCTGGCTGACTTGCCGCGGCTGCGACGTGCTCGGCTGCCGTTGAGTGTCGCCGTTGGCGAAGCCGATGAGACTCTGAATGGTGGCCCTCCAGTCGTCGATCTTGTCTGCCGTTGGAGGGTAGTCCAGGAGCAGTTGAGCTCGCGCCAAAGCTTCTGCTGCAGTGGCGGGTGGTGGTGGCGAACGGTGCGAGGAGCGGGATATGCTCGGACTTCTAACTATGTTAGAAGGAGCAGTATCCCGTCCAGGCGACCGTGCCTCGCTCGTGCCAGCATGTTGGCGTGCATGCTGGTCTTGAGCACTCCGAGATCCACCAGCTCGATCTTGGTCCAGCAAACGCATGGTACCGTGAGTACCATGACGCTGCCGGTCCCGCGCCTCCTGAGATGGGCGCGGTGCATGTACGGACGCCGAGGTCTTGGAGTGCGCCCGGTCGTTGTGGGAGCCGGCTACGCCGCCAATGGGCAGCGCAGCCTTGTCCTTGGACCTGGCAGCACCGTGAGCTCCCTCGTCGACGCCCGTTCTTCCGCCGGCGTTCGCCCCATCAGCTGTTTGCTCCGGTGGTAGCGGGGCGGATGGAGCAGCTGCCTTCGATGCCTTCTTCTTCGGCGGCATGTCGATTAAGATAATGAAGATCTAGCTCGTGTGAACGCCGGATCTGATTCACACAACCTCGACACCCCCTACCTGGCGCGCCAAATATGTCGGGGGACAAATCCACGAACACCTATGGGACCGGCGGGCCGAGTCCCTTTCGGTTCGGCGGGGACGGAGGTCGCACGAAGAGCGGATCGAGGCGAAGCACACGAGCAGTTTACCCAGGTTCAGGCTGCACGGATGCGTAAAACCCTACTCCTGCTTTGTGGTTTGTATTGAGTTCTTGCTCGGGAGCGTGGAGTGCTACAGTACACACCAGCAGCTAACGAGACCGAGCGTGAGTGTTCTATTTTTCCGAACCCCCCCTCTACGTTGCGCACGGGCCTCCTTTTATATGCTCAAGGGGTCACCGACAGGTGGCAACGGAGACAAAGGGTAAAAATGGAAAGGTGCTGCGGTAGGTACAGCTACCTGCTACAGTGTATCATACCTAACCCTGACGGCAGGGGACAAGGGCATTAAATGCCCGTCTGCGTCGCCTAAAAAGTGCAAAAGGGACTGTCAGGGGCGCCACTGTTCGCCACGATGGCAATCTTGTCAGTGCCGCTTGCCACCGTGCACCGCAGGCTGCACAGCCTCCCGCCACGTACGCCTGGAAGGGTCCCAGAGCGACACGTTGGTGGATGTGCTGGAGCGCGTGCACAGAGTGGTGGCTTGCCGCGGCAAGCGCCTTGCCGCAGTCGCTGTCTTGTCGCGTCCGGAAACTTGTCGCTCGCCGGGCCTTGCCGGGACACGTGGCGCGCCGCGGCAAGTTCCTTGAAGTGCCTTGGTTGGCCTTCCCGGCAAGCTCCTCTTGCCGGGGTCTTGAGATGCTTTTGTTGGTCTTCCCGGCAAACTCCTCCTGCCGGGGTCTTGTCTCCTTGGCTTGGATACTTTGTCCTTGAATGGCTCCAAAGGAACCATGGAGGACCTTGGCGGTCACCTGGCAAGTCTTGCCGCGGGGTGCTGCGACTGCCCGTGCACAAATTCGGGATACTAGGGTACCCCTACTCTAGTACACCGACAGGGTAATGGCGCCAGAAATTGGCAAACAGACGTGAAAGAGTTGTAAATATTGATAGATCGAATGACAAATAAAATAAATTGCAGCAAGGTATTCTTGTATTTTTGGGTTTAATAGATCTGAAAATAAAAGGCAAATAAAACAGATCGCAAAGGCAAATAATATGAGAAAGAGGCCCGGGGGCCGTAGGTTTCACTAGTGGCTTCTCTCGAAAAAATAGCAAACGGTGGGTAAACGAATTACTGTTGGGCAATTGATAGAACTTCAAATAATCATGACGATATCCAGGCAATGATGATTATATAGGCATCACGACCAAGATTAGTAGACCAACTCCTGCCTGCATCTACTACTATTACTCCACACATCGACCGCTATCCAACATGCATCTAGTGTATTAAGTTCATGGAGAAATGGACTAATGCAATAAGAACGATGACATGATGTAGACAAGATCTATTTATGTAGAAATAGAGCCCATCGTTTCCCCTTCTGTCACTGGGATCAAGCATCATAAGATCGAACCCACTACAAAGCACCAGTTCCCATTGCAAGATAAATAGATCAAATTGACCAAACAAAACCCAAATATCGGAGAACAAATACGACGCTATAAGTAGTCATGCATATAAGAGATCAAAGAAACAGAAATAACTTCCATGGATAAAAAGAGATAGATCTGATCATAAACTCAAAGTTCATCGGATCCCAACAAACACACCGCAAAAAGAGTTACATCATATGGATCTCCAAGAGACCATTGTATTGAGAATCAAACAAGAAAGAGGAAGCCATCTAGCTACTAACTACAGACCCGAAGGTCTACAAAGAACTACTCACGCATCATCGGAGAGGCACCAATGGAAGTGGTGAACCCCTCCGTGATGGTGTCTAGCTTGGATCTGGTGGTTTTGGACTTGCGGCAGATGGAATTGATTTTCGTCGACTCCCCTAGGGTTTCTGGAATATTGAGATATTTATAGAGCAAAGAGGCGGTCCGGGGGCACTCGAGGTGGGCACAACCCACCAGGGCACTTCTCCGACCCATTAGATGTCTGCTGGTCCAAAAAAATCCAGAAAAAGTTTCGCTGCGTTTGGACTCCTTTTGATATTGATTACCTGTGATGTAAAAACATGCAAAAAACAACAACTTGCACTTGTCAATTGGTTAGTACCAAAAAATGATATAAAATGACTATAAAATGATTATAAAATATCCAGGAATGATAATATAACAACATGGAACAATCAAAAATTATAGATACGTTGGAGACGTATCAGCATCCCCAAGCTAAATTCCTGCTCGTCCTCGAGTAGGTAAATGATTAAAACAGAATTTTTGATGTGGAATGCTGCCTAACATGTCATCTCAGATTGTTTTCTTTATAGCATGGACATTTGGAATTTTATATTGTTCAAAGCAATAGTCTAGTTTTGACATGATAATTTAGATACTCAAGCATACCAACAAGCAACCATGTCTTTCAGAATATCAACGCTAAAATAAGTTATCCCTAGCAGATTAACTACACCCAATGCTCAAGTACGATCATAGTGCCCCCTAGTTGGTTCTTTATAAGAGAAGATGGAGACTCAAATTAAAAATAAAAATTGCATAAAGTAAAAGAAAGGCCCTTCACAGAGGGAAGTAGGGATTTGTAGAGGTGCCAGAGCTCAAAGCAAAAATTGAGAGATAAAACCATTTTGAGAGGCATACTTTTCCCACCAACGAAAACGAATTAGAGTTCCCAACACTTTCCATGCTAGATATATCATAGGCGGTTCCCAAACAGAAAATAAATTTTACTCCTTTTTCTACCATAGTTTCACTTTCTATGGCTAACCGTATCCACGGGTGCCTTCCATACCAACACTTTCCAAGGAATTTATTGTTTGACAACATAAAGTGAATTCATTTTTCATTTTGGGACTGGGCATCCCTAATACCTTTGCCTTACTCTCGTGCAATGACAAGTGAATAAACACTCATCGTGAGAATAACACATCTAGCATGGAAAATGTTAGCCACCCCTCACCGCCTCGCGAGCAGTACGAGCACACAAAAGAGAAATTTATTTTAAATATTAGAGATGGCACATACAAATTTGCTTAGAACGGCAAAATAATACCGCATATAGGTAGGTATAGTGGACTCATGTGGCAAAACTGGCTTAAAGGATTTTGGATGCAGAAGTAGTGACCATACTTAGTGCAAAATGAAGGCTAGCAAAAGATTGGGAAGCGACCAACCAAGAAACGAATAATCTCATAAGCGAGCATTAAGCATAATTAACACCGAATAATGCACCACAAGTAGGATGTAATTTCATTGTATGACTATTGATTTTCGTGCTTGCATAGGGAATCATAAACCTTAACACCAATATTCTTACTAAAGCATAATTACTCATCAACATGCCTCACATATCACATTATCATATCTCAAAACTATTACAAGGAATCAAGTTTATTTGTCCAATGATCTTCATGAAAGTTTTTATTGTATCTTTCTTGGATATCTATCACTTTGGGACTAATTTTCATGTGTTGCTTTTGATAAGCTCAAACAAATATAAGTGAAGATCATGAGCATAATATTTATTTCTCTCAAATTAATTTAAGTGAAGCAAGAGAGAATTTCTTGAAAATTTTACTAACTCTCAAATAAATCTAAGTGAAGTAAGAGAGAATTTCTTCAAAAGTACTAAAGCACACCGTTCTCAAAAAGTTATAAGTGAAGCACTAGAGCAAATCCACAGCTCATAAAAATTTAAGTGAAGCATAGAGAGCAATTCTAACAACTCATGGCATAATTTTGGTTCTCTCAAATAGGTGTGTCCATAAAGGTATCAAGACTAAAAACACAAAGCAAAAAAAGCAAAGACTCATATCATACAAGACGCTCCAAGCAAAACACATAGTATGTGACGAATAAAAATATAGCTTTGAGTAAAATACTGATGGTCGTAAGAAGAAAGAGGGGATGCCACTCGGGGCATCCCCAAGATTAGTTGCTTGCTTCTATTTTGATAATATCTTGGGGTGACATGTTCATCCCCAAGATTAGCCTCTTATTACTCCTTATTCCTTCATCCATCGTAAGATAACCCAAAACTTGAAAACTTCAATCACACAAAACCGAACAAACCTTCGTGAGATCCGTTAGTATAAGAAAACAAGTCACTACTATAAGTGCTGTTGAAAACCAATTCATATTTTATTCTTGCATTCTATTTACTGTATTCCAACTTTTCTATGGCAAAAACTCATCAAAGAAAACCATAGAATCATCAAAACAAGCACACAACGCAAAGAAAACAGAATCTGTCAAAAATAGAACAGTCTGTAGCAATATGGATATTTCGAATACTTCTGTAACTCCAAAAACTCTGAAAAACTAGGACCACCTGAGAAATTTGTATATTAATTTTCTGCAAAAAGAATTGGTATTTTATCGCTTTGTGGTTAGAAATGACAATTGTTTTCGTGAGCGTGAAAGTTTCTGTTTTCCAGGAAGATCAAACAACTATCACCCAAGAAGATCCTAAAGGCTTTAGTTGGAACAGACACTAATTAAAACACAAAAAATACAATCATAACAGTAGCATAATTATTTATTTAGTGGGTTGCCTCCCAACAAGCGCTATTGTTTCACGCCCCTAGCTAGGCATAAAGCAAGGATCTAAGTTTTGTCATCTTTGTTCCTAGATCCATAAGATGCCCTCATGATTGATTTATATAGTGGCCTAATTCTTGTTCTAGGAAAGTGTTCCATACCCTTAGTGGGAATTGGACCTTAATATTGCCTTCTTTCATATCAATCATGGCACCGATAGTGCACAAAAACGGTCTACCAAGAATAATTGGACAAGAAGGATTGCAATCAATATCAAGAACAATAAAACCTATGGGCACATAATTCCTATTTTCAATAATAAGAACATCATTAATTCTTCCTATAGGCTTTTTAATAGTAGAATCCGCCAAGTGTAAATTTAAAGAACATTCTTCAATATCGGTAAGACCAAGCACATCACATAAAGATTTTGGAATTGTAGAAACACTAGCACCCATCACACAAAGAAAATAACTAATAATTTTTAATCTTGACTTTGATAGTAGGTTCCCATTCATCATGCAATTTTCTAGGTATTAAAACTTCTAATTCCAACTTTTGTTCTAAAGCTTTCATCATAGGATCAACAATATGTTTCGTAAAAGCTCTATTTTGTTCATGAGCATGGGGTGAATTTATCATAGATTGCAACAAAGAAATACAATCAATCAAACAGGAACTATCATAATTAAAGTCTTTGTAATCCAAAAGAGTGGGTACATCACTAGTTAAAGTTTTGACCTCTTCAAACCCACTTTTATCAATTTTCTCAACAACATTTTCACCCTCCAAATTATCGGGAAACCTTCTAGCTAAAGCTGACTCTTCTCCATTCCCTTTTTCATCAATCTTAACTTTAATAAACAAGGAGTCAATATAAGAAACACCAATCAGTTTAAGATCTTCATCACTTTTATCTTTTAGCGAGATTGGTTTAGCGGCCATTTGATTTACTAAGGTAGCTTGTGCATCGGATATTTTTCCTAGCAAACTTTCAGCAAAAGCATACTTAGATTAGAGATTGCAAACTTCTCTACTAATATCATCAAGTTGTTTTGTCATAGCATCTAGCACAACGGAGTGCTCCTTAAGTTCTTCGGTAAAATACTTATTATGCTCAAATTGTGTAGTCATATATTCCTTAGTACATTTCTCAATTTCAAGCAAAATATTGGGCGTAAGGAACATCAAAATATTTTCTTTGGGGCATCATGACTACGCAAACAAGATTGCACTCAAAAACAGATGCATCAAGAAAACGGCGAACAAAAAAGAGGGCGAATAAAACAGCAAATTTTTGTGAAGTGGCTTTCGGTGTCAAAACCGGCGGATCTCGGGTAGGGGGTCCTGAACTGTGCGTCTAAGGTTGATGGTAACAGGAGACAGAGGACACAATGTTTACCTAGGTTCGGGCCCTCTCTATGGAGGTAATACCCTACTTCATGTTTGATTGATCTAGATGAATATGAGTGTTACAAGAGTTGATCTACCACGAGATCGTAATGGCCAAACCCTAAAAGTGTAGCCTGTCTGACTATGATTATCTATCTATGGACCTAGCCCTCCAGTTTATATAGACACAGGAGGGATCTAGGGTTACATAAGGTCGGTTACAGAGAAAGGAGTCTTCATATTTGGTCGCCAAGCTTGCCTTCCACGCCAAGGAGAGTCCCATCCGGACATGGGTAGAGTCTTCGGTCTTGGTATATTCATAGCCCATCAGTCCGGCCCATGTCTAATAGGTCGAACGCCCGAGGACCCCTTAGTCTAGGACTCCCTTAGTAGCCCCTGAACTAGGCTTCCATGACGAGGTGTCCGACGCGCAAATTGTCTTCGGCATTGCAAGGCGGGTTCCCCTTTCCGAATACTCCGAGATAGTCTTCGGACGAACGTGTCCGGATCTGCAACACAAGTACCACGCACAACCGTAGAGAACATAATACTGCACGAATCCAATCTGCAGACAATTTTTTGTAATCTGATGTCACATTTGCCTGGTCATTATTTTGAACCGTTTCTTGTCCTGCCGTTCCAAGTTTCAAGGGCGGTTTTATCGGCACGTCTTGTTGAAGCAGTCGTGTCCCCTTATTGTGGGATTCTCATCAATACGAGCATGGGTAACCCAACTACTCCATTGGCATGATTCCATAGGAATAGGCAGTTTTTCGGGTTAAGGAGGAGGCGTTCGACATGTGTTGCCATTATAAAGGAACCAAGGGCCGCCTTGTTTTGCACCAACCTTTTCCTTAGCCCTCCCAACTTCAAGTTCTAGCACCCAAGTGTAACATCCCAAATTTTCAATTGGGAATGTTATACATAGGTCATTCATGCATATCATATTTTATTACATCTCGTTTCGCGATCCTCGAAAATCCTAAGCAACTCAAGGACCCATGGAGAGAGTTGGCATTTCACGTTCTTCATATTTGAATTTTATCAAATATTGAGGCAAGGATCATTTTGGTTTTAATAATTTTCTCTCCAAAAATATTTCATATTAAAATATATGAGAGGAGATAATATGACTTCTCCAAAAAAATAAGTGAAATATTTTAGGAAAAATATTAAAATCAAATGATAAATTTTTATTTGGATTCTATTGCAATTTTATTTGAATTAGGAAAAATATGCATTTTTCAAAATTGCGTTAGAGGCCCAAATAAATATTCACTTTGTCCGGAATATTATTATAGGACCGTGAAAATTTATTTCGAATTTTTGGAGTCCGTTTAGTATTTCTATTATTTGTTTTTCCGCGTCAGGTTTAAAAGAAAGAGCACCGACCTAACGGGCCGTGCCCGACTAGGACACCGCTCGACTGGCTTTTTAAGGCGAGGCCCGAGGCCCGCGACGCCGCCATCCCCGCCCGAACCCTAGCGCCACCCACCGCCTCCCGCCGCGAAGCCGCCGCCCGCCGCCACCCGCCGCCGCCGTCGACCCCGCCCACGGCCGCCGGAGACCCCGCCGCCAGAGCCGCCGTCCGCCGCCACCGATCCCGCCGACGCCGAGGTAGCCGCCGCCACCGTCCGGTTTTCTCGGGAAAACCGTTTTTTTAGAAAACCCTAGATATAGTTTTTTTAAATAGATCGGTTCGTTCGGTTTTCCGTCGGTTTATCTATTTAGAGAACGTTCGTCCGTACATTCGTTTTAACAAATGTTGTTCGTCGGTTAGTCGCAGACAGCGAACATTCGTTCATTAGCCTGTTGTAGGATCGAAAATATGTCTAGAGGGGGGTGATTAGACTACTTGACCAAATAAAACTTATCCTTTTCCCAATTTTAGTTCTTGGCAGATTTTAGCAACTTTGGACAAGTCAAGCAATCTTAACACAATTCAAGCAAGCATGCAAAGAGTATATAAGCAGCGGAAAGTAAAGCATGCAACTTGCAAGAATGTAAAGGGAAGGGTTTGGAGGATTCAAACGCAATAGGAGACACAGATGTTTTTGTCGTAGTTTCGATAGGTGGTGCTATCGTACATCCATGTTGATGGAGACTTCAACCCAAGAAGGGTAACGGTTGCGCGAGTCCACAGAGGGCTCCACCCACGAAGGGTCCACGAAGAAGCAACCTTGTCTATCCCACCATGGCCGTCGCCCATGAAGGACTTGCCTAACTAGCGGTAGATCTTCACGAAGTAGGCGATCTCCTTGCCCTTACAAACTCCTTGGTTCAACTCCACAATCTTGTCGGAGGTCCCAAGTGACACCTAGCCAATCTAGGAGACACCACTCTCCAAGAAGTAACAAATGGTGTGTTGATGATGAACTCCTTGCTCTTGTGCTTCAAATGATAGTCTCCCCAACACTCAACTCTCTCTCATAGGATATGGATTTGGTGGAAAGAAGATTTGAGTGGAAAGCAACTTGGGGAAGGCTAGAGATCAAGATTCATATGGTAGGAATGGAATATATTGGCCTCAACACAAGTGTAGGTGGTTCTCTCTCAGAAAAGGTAAGTTGGAAGTGTAGGTTCATTCAGATGGCTCTCTCCAAGAATGAAGAGGAGGTGGAGGGGTATATATAGCCTCCACACAAAATCTAACCATTACACATCTTGGTGGGACTGAATTGGTAAACTCGGTCGGACCGATTCAACAAATCTAGTGACCGTTAGGATTTTTGGTGGGACCAACATGCAACTCGGTAGGACCGATGTGGTTAGGGTTAGGGCATAACGTAATCTCGGTGAGACCGATTACACAAACTCGGTGAGATCGATTTTGGTAATAAGCTAACCAGAGAGCTGGTCAGGTAAACTCGGTGGGACCGATTAGCTCATTTTGGTGAGACCGAAATGTTACGAAAGGGAAACAGAGAGTTTACATTGCAATCTCGGTGGGACTGATCGCTCATCTCGGTGGGACCGAAACGTTACGAAGGGAAACAAAGAGATTACAATCCCATCTTGGTGAGACCGAGATACCTATCAGTGAGACCGATTTGCCTAGGGTTTGTGGCAGTGGCTATGACATCTGAACTCGGTGGCGCCAGATAGAAAGAATCGGTGGGGCCGAGTTTGACTTTTGGTTTAGGTCATATGTGGATGTGAGAAAGTAGTTGAGGGCTTTGGAGCATATCACTAAGCATTTTGAGCAAGAGCCTCATTAAGCAACACCTCATCCCTCCTTGATAGTATTGGCTTTTCCTATAGACACAATGTGATCTTGGATCACTAAAATAGAAAATGTAGAGTCTTGAGCTTTGAGCTTGAGCCAATCCTTTTGTCCTTAGCATTTTGAGGGGTCCACTTTTCTCATCCATGCCATGCCAATCATTGAGCTTTCCTGAAATATTAATCTTGAAATAGCATTAGCTTAATTAGCTATATGTTGTTAGGAATTACCAAAACCACCTAAGGATTGTTGCACTTTCAATCTTCCCCTTTTTGGTAATTGATGACAACATATAGATCAAAGCTTCGACAAATGATAATAAGAGTGAAAAACATTGTCGCTTTGAAAAGTATGTGAAAAGCAAGAGCTCCCCCTAAATTTGTGCATAATTTAAGATTTGCTTTGGACTACAAATGCACAATGAGTTAGGATCATGGGTTACTCTTCCATGTCACATACATCTTGGTGGAGCGCTCAAAATGATAATAATTAAATACATGCACTCATCACCAAGCAAAGTGAATGATCATATGGGGATATAAAAGGATAATGTCATCCAACAAGCATTAAGGTAGCATATGATCAAACACATGATCATCCAAGTATCACACAAAAGTATAAAGTATCTGAAACAAGCAAAAAACAAAGTTCAACCACCAAAAAACAAGAGATAACAAAGAGGAACACTCTCTCTCAAAGCCTATGATCTATACATTTTCTCCCCCTTTGGCAACAAGTTACCAAAAAGTTCATAAAAAATGCATAGTGCTAGATCGACTCTTAGGCTTGGTCTTCAAGTGGTGGTGTAGATAAAGCTCCAAGGATGAAGGCATCGGTTGATATAGATGGAGCTGGTGGAGTGGGTGCTGGAGCTAGTGGCACTGAAGCTGTAGCTGGTGCAGATGAAGTTGCTCTGGTGTCTGTAACTGGCACTGCAGCAGATCTCTGTCCTCTGGGCATTCTAGCAAAAGCATCAATGGTAGACTTGCCCTTCTTCTCATGCACTTCATCCTGAAGTTGCTCAACAACTGACTAGATCTCAGTGACCTTCACATCTAAATCATAGAACTTCTGCTCCATGATCCTCTCCAAGCTCTCCTGGTTTTGAGTCAGGGTGGCCAATCCCTTCTCAATCCTTAGAGTGGAGGCAATCAAGTAGCCAAGCTGATCTTGCTTGCTCTTCAGAAGATACTGAGATGCCTCATCAATGGTTGGCATCTTTGCAGCCTTTTCAGTCCTTGCCTTCTCCCTCTTTGCTTGTGCTTGCACAGAAGATGGTTCATTCTCATCCATCACCACAGTGTTGTCCTCAAAGTCTGGGTAGATGGGCATATGTTCCTTGTCCAAGAGATATGTGCCAGTGCCCATCTTGGAGTTGATTAGCTCTAGGATCTGAGGGGCATACCCACAACTTCTCTTCTGATCTGCAGTTGTTCTCTTTATAGTTTCCACAATTAGGCTCATGACTTTGAACTTTTGAGGCACATAAAATATGTGAAGAAGGTTAATTGCATGGCCTCTGATCTTCTTGTGATCACCTGACTTTGGCAATAGAGTGTGCCTGAGGATGCAGTTGATTGTTGGCAAACCTGACAGAAGGTAATGTATTGATCCAAATTTGTGTGTCTCAAGAGCAGCATATGGGATCTCTCTGTACATATGTGCCATGGTGTTGTGATCCTTCTTCTTAGCATAGACATCCAAGTCATCTTCATTCTCCTTAGGAGCATTGATCAATTTTTCCAATTCTTCAACTGTTGATTGGTACCTAGTACCTTCAGACATCCAGACAATCATTCCATCTGGGTAGAAATGAGCTGTGGAGTAGAACTGCATAATAAGCTCATCATTCCACTTTGTGAGCTTCTGCCCAATAAAGTCCTCAATTCCACAAGACTTGAAACTATCATAGACTCCAGGATAGTGTTCTTCATTTTCCTGATGTACTTCCAGTCCACCCATCTCATATCATAGACTGTAGGCTTCTTGTCAAGCAACACTGTCTCATAGAAGTCCCGCTGTTCCTTTGTATGGAACCCATAGTACACAACAGTTCTTCTCCTGACTGCATAGGGATCAGTCAATCTCCACTGTCTGAGTCCTGCATCCTTCCTGAGCTTCATGTCCTCAGCTACTGGATGAGCATCATTGTGATCTGGAATTTTGCGCTTCAATTTCCTCAAGACATGTGACTCATCATCTTCTTCTTCTATAGCTGCTTCAGGCACTGGGGCCTTGTTCTTCTCTGCAGCTAGAATATTCCTTGTACTCCTCTTGGGTGCAGTT